>NC_056727.1:259743674-259861174 GCF_019279795.1 Protopterus annectens | reverse complement strand
GGGGGGGGTCCCATTCTTTTGGCTTGATGAATTCCCTTCCATCATTTCTTCTTTTTCCATGTAAAGAAGGCAGAGGTGGTAGAGAGAGAACAGTTGTCATTCTCAGCAATTGACAAGGAATTTCTGCAGATTTGTAGTTTAAGGGATAGCAAGATGTACTTAGATACTATAGTTTTCATTCATTTCCCATCAGCAACTTAGCCAAGTCCCATATTTGCAGAGCTTGACCCTTTTTAGAGGAAATTTCAAAGATGAATGTCAGAAATGCTCCTAAGAGCAGACTATTATTTCTTATTCTTTTTCATATCATAGGTTCATAGGTTCACATGAGATTACAAGGCTAACAACTCAAGAGCCGTTACAAGCCTAGGCATTATTGCCTGGAGTTTCCCAGATTTTGATCCCTAAGGGCTAAAAGATGGTTTAGGTTTGTGGCTATGCCTTTGAGTATTTTACTTTCTGCCCCTGTCCATAAGGGATATAGGCACCACCCCAGGAGTGAATTTACAGTTCCCCATCCATTGATCCAAATTGCATTTGAAGAGAGTCAGGGAAGAGCTCTGCTTCATATGAATAGGTAGCCTATTTCAGAGAATGGGTAATCTCCAAGACACATATCTGCCCTCCAGCAAGTGTTGTTCACATCATAGGCCAGGTTTAGATCCTTGCATAAGGTAATCCTCATGCTGTTTGTTTTGTGTATGTGTGACATTTCTGTCAGAACTGGATTTGAAAGTGCTTTGCAGGTTAGGCATAGATCACCCCTTAATAGTAAGTAGGAGAGAGTAAACGGATAGGATAGGGCTTTTAGGCAATCCACACACGACGTGATGTTTACACCCTATGTTTTAAGGAACCTCTGAGGCCGCGCTAGTTGTTGCAAGTCCTTGGTCAGGTACATGCCAAAAAGTGTATTGTACTCAATTATTGATTTGATGAAGGCCAAATATAATAGGACTATGACCTTCTTGGATCTGGATGCTTTGCCCTTAATTGTAAGCTTTGCCACACAGAATGACTTTTTCACCACTGTGGACACACGGTCATCAAAGTTCAGTTACTGTCTAGTTGTGCACCTAGATCTCTCACCACTGGGCCCACTCTTAGGGGTGTGCTATTAATGTTGTAGTTTGCAGGGGTACTCAACTTCCCAAACTATATCATTATCCATTTTTTGCACTTAGTTTTAGGCCATGGTTCCGGCACCAATTATTTGTATGAGTCAGACCTTTTTGAAGGATATCAATGTCTTTGGGAGATTTAATGTTTGCCCACAACTGGCAGTCATCAGCAAACTTGGTAAGCCAAAAGCTATCTACATTAGCCTTGACTTCAGAGACTTGGATTCCAAACAGGAAAGGTGTCAGCTCTGAGCCCTGTGGTACAGCACTAGCAACTGGCCCCTTGCTGGATCTGGAGAAGAGAATAAGGAGAGAAGGGAGAGAGATGGTAGAGGGGAAGGATTCAGAGGGAAGGGTGTACGGAGGAGAAATGAAGAAAAAGAACGAAAGGGTGGATGTGAGGAAAGGAGAAGGGTAGTAGAGCTAAATAGAGGTATAACTAGGAGTAATAAATGTAAAAGTTCATAGGTTCATAGGTGTGTACTAGGCTAATGGTCCTGGGGCCTTTACAAGCCTAGCCATATTATTAACCTGGCATCGTGCTACCCGACCTTAGTTCTCAGTGCCTCTGTCGAGTAGAGCCACTGGAATTATCCCAGGGTGAATTTTCTATTTCCCATTCACTCATCAAGATTTCTCTTGAAGAGGGTCAACGAGGAGCTTTGCTTGACATGTATGGGAAGTCTATTCCACAGCATGGGCAGTCTCTGGGTTGTGAATCAGTCCCTCCAGTATGTTCTGTTGATTGTGGTAATGAGGTTGAGGTCTCTAGAGTGTGTGGTGTAGAGGGATGGGGATTTCTTTAGATGTAGCATTTCTAACAGAGCTGGGTCAGACATGGCTTTGTAAACCAAGCAGAGATCGCCTCCAAGTAGGTGATATGAGACAGGGAATAGTTGAAGTTTTTTGAGTCTGTCCATATAGGACAAGTGTTTAAGGCCTAGGATCCTCTTTGTGAGGTACTTTTGCGGCCTCTCCAGTTGTTGCAGGTGTCTAGTGAGGTACATGCCAAATGGGGCATTGTACTAGATGATTGGCCTAATGAGGGAAGAGTAGAGGGAGACAATGACCTCTTTCTTCCTGGATGCAAAACCCTTAGTAATGAGATGTGCCACATAGAAAGACTTTCTGACCACAATGGCAATGTGGTGATCAAAAGAGAGGTTGCTGTCAACCTGTGTTCCCAGATCAATTATAATGCCTTGTGTGTTCAGTGGACTACCATCAGTGTGGTAATTCATGGAAACTGTTTTTTTTTCCCAAAAGGGATTATGACACATTTCTTTTGGCATTGAGCTTAAGGCCATGGTTCTGACACCAGTTGTTGGTCTCAGGGAGGCCATTCTGTAGGATGTCAACATCACTTGGGAAGTTAATAATAGCTCCCAACTTGCAATTGTCTGCAAACTTTTGTCAGCCAGAGTCTCTTCGTGTTGGCCTGGACTTCAGAGAAGTAGATACCAAACAGGAGAGGACCCAGGATCGAACCCTGTGGGACTCCACTCATGACTGGTCAGCAGTCTGACTTGGAGTCAGCTACTTTCACACTGTGGGTTCTATCTGGAGCCAGTTTGCAACCCATCTAGTGATATAGGGGTTGATGCCTTTCTAAGTGAGTTGTTCTATGATTCCTCAGTGGGGAATGGTATCAAAGGCCTTAGCTAGATCAAGGTAGGCTGTATGAACCACCATGCCTTCATCCACAGCTCTGGTGACTGACTCAAAGAAGTCGACCAAGTTGAGCAGGCATGATCTACTCTTCACAAAACCAAACTGTGTGGAATCCAGAGTTTGGAGATTCCCTATATCCTTGTTTATTAGGTCCATGATGATGCATTCCATAGCTTTGCATATCAAACTCGTCAGGCTAATGGGGCAATAGTTCCCAGGATCTGTAGTCGCTCCTCCTTTGTGGAGAGAGATGACTGTAACAGTGCGCCATTTGGTAGGGACAAAGCCTGAGGTGAGGCTGTGATTGAACAGGGCACCCAGGTGAGGTGCCAGCTCACTCACATGTAGAATACAGCCAGGGATATTGTCAGGTCCCACAGAAGCTGTATTCTTGGCCCTGGACAGTGCTGTTTTAACCTATGCAGCAGTAATACTGGGTGACTGGCAATCTGCTGGTATTGTGATTGGTCCTGGGCGGGGGTAAAGTTGGCACTGAATCTGTCGGCCAGTATATTGGCAATATCTGTTGGCTTGGTTTAGGAAGTACCATTGTGCAGTAGCTCAGAGTAAATCTGGGTAATGTCGTGGAGATTCTTTACATAACTATAGAAGGCCTTGTGGTTGTCTTTACTATCTGCTGCAATTCTGTTTTCATAGCTAGCTTTAGAGGATTTGATGAGGGATCTCAACTTTTTGTTGAGGCTAATAAGGGAGTTTTTCCAGTCTTGGGTCTCCACCTTATTCCGCATCAGTTTCCTCCTTCTGTTGTAGAGTTGGTTTATGGCAGGGTCCACCAGATTGGCTTCCTTTTTTGGAGGCGAGCGTCTTGGTTCTATTGGTTGCTCAGGGCTAGGGTCATACCCACCTGGGCTACATAATCTGAGAGCTCCTCAATGTCTCTTTTCATGTAGCCCAGGGAGGTATGTCTCAGGTCATTCACACCCACATGTACAGTGACTGAGTCATATTTCCACCTTTGTTGAGGGACCCATGCACATGTGTTATGTGGTGGATCCTGGCACCTGACAGGTAGCTGACTGTTACTTTCTCCTTATTCAACCTAGAAAGTGGGACATCAGTATGCCTCACTATCGAGTCACCTATGACTAGTGTGTTGGGCATGCTGTTTTGCCTTAGGGGCTTTTGTTGAGTGGCACACTGTTTAGGAGAGTTATGAGTCTCGTGATTAGTGTTGTGTTGTGGTGGTCGAGTGTGTTTCTGCCTTAGATGTCTGTGCTGTTTGGGTAGATTTTTATTGAGATCTTCCAAAAAAGTGGGTGTGTGGTTTGTGTTTTTATGTGAAGGGAGTGCTGGTGTGTGTTCTGGAAGGCTATGTGTTCCATGTGGTGTGGTGCAAGTGTTGACCTTCTCCTCTTGACCAGCTATTCCGGTCTTGGCTGGAGAGTGCATGGCTTCCAGTTTGGATATATAAGTGCATCTCTCACAAGTCTGAGTGTTGGGAGGTAAGAGGAGAGGGTTGTCGGTGTACATGAGGCAGTTGCTACATTGCCTCAGGATGCCCAAGTTCACCAGATTAATAGGAGAAAGCACATGGAACTGACCTTTATACATGCCTGAAGGGTTGGGCATTAATAATAAGTACTGGATCTGTTTCCTTGTAGAACGTTTAGTGCTGGCAGCACTTTTGTGTGCTACTATAATTGCTACAAGAAGTCCGGTAAAGCATTAGACTAATAAGCTAGTAAATGTGCATGAGAGGAGAGAACTAGTAGTTCTACGGATAAAAGAAAAGGTATAGTAGAGAAAGGTGAGGGGTATAATGATTGATTTAGGTAATGCCTGAGAGAGAGGAGGAACAATTACACACCCACTTGGAAAGAAGATGATTGTGTAGCACAGTTAAATGGAAGGGCTTTCTTGCAAACAGATAGGAGGGGGTAGATTATTCTAGAGTTTAGCTATGCTGCAAGAGTATAATAGTTGACCTGCAGGTAGCTTGGGTTTATGGATTTGAGGAAGATACTGACATTCAGAACGAAGAGGCCTAATAGGATTATAGAGGGAGAATAAAGAACTAAGTGCAAGGCAGTTTTGAGTTTTATGTATCAATTTATGTGTGGTTGTAAGTTGAAGTAAGAGAAGGTGATGGGAGAATTATTCAAGTCACTGAAGTTATTTTAGCGCAGTGCAGTGATGAGTAGAGTGGCGAACATTGGTGGTATATTTAGCGATCTTATTATAACATGCTTCTAATTTAGTCTTCTGGGAGGATTGAAGGTTTGCTAAAACAGATGTGCTGTAAGTTAGAGTGGGAAGAAGGAAAGATTGTGCTATAGTTTTTTTGGAGGGGAGGGAGAGGAATTTATTGTGTCTATAAAGAAGCCCAAGTTTTTTGTAATTCTTGCTGATATTATTTTGAATGTTGACGATCGAATTTAAGATTCTCGTCAATTATTACCCCTAACAGTTTAGTAGAGGTGACTAACTCAATTTATGTGGAGTTAAGGGAGAGTATTTGAGAGTTGGTTTTATTAATGGAAGTATTTTTCTTGGGAATGAATATCATAAGCTTGGTCTTTTTGGAATTTAAAGAAAGGTGTTTTTTATGTAGCCAAGTTTCCACAGTAGTGTGCTTTAAAATATTTGAGTTGTAGGCAGAGCATACTATAGTGGGGTCGTCTGCGTACTGGACTAGGGAACCTTGCTGGATGACCTGATGAAGATTATTGATGCAGATAATGAACAAGAGAGGGCCTAATATTGAGCCTTGGGGTATGCCTGTAGGGTTGTGAATATAGGGAGAAATGGAATTTTGCTATTTAGCAGCATGCAGTCTGTTAGAGAGGTAGCTTTTAAACGAGGTGAGAGATTGGGAAAATAGACCTAAACTAGAGAGTTGAGAGAGGAGGACAGGGTGTGTTGTGGTATCGAAAGCCTTTGATAAGTCCAAGAACAGAGCTGATACAATATTTCCAGAGTCACAGGCTTTGTTGACTATATTTAAGGAAGAAAGAACTGTGGTGGTTGTACTATGACCAGGGCGGAAGCCATGCTGTGTGGGGGAGAACATTTTATTCTTTAGGAGGAAGTCTAAGAGTTGTTTTTGGACACATTTTCTAGAATTTTAGAGATGGGGAAAGGATAGCAATGAGGCGGAAATTTGAGATGTCAATTGAGGTGCCGCCATTGTGAAGAGGAAGGATTATAGCTTTTTTCCAGGGGACAGGTACATGAGATTCTAGGATGGATCTATTAATCAGAATGCTAATGAGTTATGCCACATTCTGCTGCGATTTTTTAGGAATGTGGCTGGAATTCTGTCACCAGAGTTAGAACAGGGCTTTAGTTTCTGCAGGAGTTTTCCAATGTGAGATGTAGCGATGGGAGAGAGATTAAATTGTGTCTGTGAAAGCTGTTGAGTTCAGTTAGTACTTGGTGGAGGATGGGGTAAAGAGTCAGAGGTAAGTGTACAGCTCTGAGGTAGAGTAAGTTGTGATGGAGAGGGAGTAGTGGAGAAGTTATTATTAGGGAGAGGTAGAGAAAAAGCAGCTGTAATATTGGCAATAGTGTCAATGAAGTTGGAGATGAAGATACTTGCTATTTGTTCAGGAGGCTTGTCAGGGTGAGGGCAGGGGTTGGGTTTTGTGTCAGGGTGCAGGAGATTATTTACAGAAGGCCAGAAAGCTCTGTTGTTATTTTTTCTGAGTTTTTGTTGGTTCCAGAAGTAGTGTTGTTTATCTTTGGAAATCATTTTTTTAGCTTAGTTACGAAGTTGTTTATACTGTAATAGGTCAGAAGTATTATTAGTCTTAAGCTAGAGTTTCCATGTTTTGTCCCTATTGATCATGATTTCTTTGGTGACTTTAGTTAGCCAGGGGGCATGGTTAGTTTTGGTTCTTTTCATTCTAGTTGGGGTTAGCCTATCTAATATAGTTAGAAAAGTGTTATTAAAGTGTTAATAAATGGATTAAATGGACATATGGATTTATGCCCAATATTGTGAGTTTATCTACAGTACCCAAGTGAAAAAGTGTGCCAAATCCCATGGCTAGGTGAAGGCAGGCAGCATGCACTGTTTTTGCCTCATAGATTTATAGGTTCATATGTGTATACTGGGCTAATGACCACTAGGGCCTTATTACGTCTTGCCATGCAACCCAAATGTGTTCCAAAATGTATATGTTTTAGACATTTATATAGGGATGATTGTTGCTTACAACATGATTTACTGACTGCCTCTGTCCATCAGACATGATTTCCCATCCAATGGTCCAAGTTACACTTAAATAGGGTTAGGGAGGAACTTTGCTTCACATGGATGGGGAGCCTATTCCAGAGAAAGGGAATTATCTTAGATCACATATCTGCACCCCCCCCCCCCAAAACATGTCCTATTTACATTGCAAGCAGATTTTATAGTTCTGATGCTGTTTGTTTTGCAGGTGTGCAAAAAGTTCATCAAGGTAGGGTTCAGAGATGCCTAGTATTCCAGGCATAGATCACCACTCAGAAGTCTGTAGGAGGCCAAGTAGAGAAATAGGGCTTTGAGCGACCTGCATTGGACACTGTGTTTATGCCATGTATTCTTTTTGTAAGGAACCTTTGCAGACACTCCAATTGCTGCATGTATCTGGTCAGGTACACACAGAAGGGAACATTACACTCAATGATGGGTCTGATGAGGGCTAGGTGTAGTGGTATGATGACTTCCTTGGACCTAGATGCCATGCACATCTTATAAGTTGAGCAACATAGCAGGATTTCCTTACTTCTTTGGATACATGCTTGTCAAAGGCCTGGTTACTGACTACATGTGTTCCCAGATTCCTAACTAGTGGGTCAACTCTTAAGGTTTTTTTAATTGCTGATGTAGTTTCCAGGGGTGGCTGACTTAGCAAAAGATACTATAATGCATTTCTTGGTATTAAGCTTTAAGCTGTGGCTTGGCACCAGTCATTTGTCTGTGTTAGGGCCTCTTGTAAGATGTTAATGTCTTGGGGGAATTCTGTGACTCTCCCAGTTTGCAATTATCTGCAAACTTGGTCAACCAGAGGCCTTTGATATTGGCCTTGACTTTTAAGAAGATGATGTCAAAGATTAACAGGACCAGCACAAAGTGATGAGGGACTTCACCGGTGACTGACCTCTTTGGTGAGGTGGTCTCACCAATCCTAACTTCCTGGGTCCTATCAGAGAGCCAGCTGGCTATTCAGGGTGTTATATAGGGATGTATGCTTTATTCCATAATTTGTTAACAGTGCCCAAGTGGGGTATTGTATCAAATGCCTTAACAAGGTCAAGGTAGGCAGTATGCACTGTTTTGCCCTCCTCCATTGCCTTGGTGACTTTCTCAAATAAGTCCACCAGGTTCAGTAGACCTTCCTTTGACAAATACAAACTAGGATGGAGCCATTGTCTGAAGGTCTGAAGGTCTCCTATGTCTGTGTTGATGGTTTCCATGATAAGTCTTTCCATGGCTTTGCATATAAGACCAAACTAGGATGGATCCAGTGTCCAAAGGTCTCCTATGTCTGTGCTAATGATTTTCATGATAATTCTTTCCATGACTTTCCATATAAGACCAGTTAGGCTAATTGCTATGTAGTTTAATTCCAAGATCTGTTTATGGTCCACCCTTATGAAGAGGAATGGCTGTTGCAGTTCTCCATTATTATGGCATGAAGCCTGTTTTAAGACTATGGTTAAATAGTAACTACAGTGGCCCTGATAGGTCATATAGGCATCTTGGGATCTTATCGGGGCCCATTGAGCCTGTGTTTTTGGCCTTAGCAAGTGCAGCCATGACATGTTCTGTATTTATAGTCAGAGGGGCTATTTTGAAGGTATTTCTTGGGAGGTGGCAGGGGGAGAGTGGGGGACGGGTAAAGTTGGAACTGAGTTTGTCAGCCAACAGATTCGCTATATCGCCCAACTCAGTGAATGTGGCACCATTACCCATCAGTTCAGCACACATCTGTGTACTATCTTTGAGGTTTCTGACATAGCTGAATAAGGCCTTATGGTTGCCTTTTGCCTGGGAGGCTATCTTGACCTCAAAGTTGGCGTTATTGGACTTAATTAGCCCTCTTAGCTGCTTCTGTAATTTGATGAGAGAGTTTTTATCTTTATGGGAATTACACTTCTTCATGCTAGCCATGATTGTTTTCCTTTTCTTGTATAATCTGTTTAATCTGGAATACCACCAGGGTGGTTTGTTTTTGGAGTTAATTTTGAGATTAATTCTGATAGGTACAGCAGCCTCTATGCAGCATTGATATGGTTGTAGAGTGTTTCTGTGAAGAATTTTGCATAGGCTGCTGTATTTTTTGGATTTGGAGGGACATTAAATCTTTACAAACTATGACTTAATAAAAGGTAGTTTGCCCTAGAAAAGTTCCTAACTGTTACCAGGATTACTGAGTTGATTTTGATTTCAAAGAAGACAACTTTATGGTCAGACCTTACCAGGGAGAAAGTGACATTGGGGGTGGTCCAGCAGTCTTCCATATTTGTGAGTACGAGGTCCAGTATGTTGAGACCTGTAGTGAGCGTATACACTAACTGATTAAGGGTGTTTTTGTTTACGAAGTCCAGAAATCTCTGTGGCTGCAAATTTGGGGCCATGTAGGAGTCACTCTATACAAGGGTAACTAACGTCCCCCATGAGTAAGGTGTTAGGTTTGATGGTAAGTGTCTCTAGTAGGTTTAAGTATGTGCAATGAGTTTTATGGGATATAGAGGGTGACCTACGGCTTGTAAGGATATGATACAGGATTTTATCTGTGGTGACCTTCATGTGAAGAAACTCCAGTTCATCATCCTGTTTAACCAAACTAGAGGTGTGCTTGTTATTGGTGTACATCAAGACACTTTCACTTTTAGTCCCTGTCTGTGCAGTTACTGGTCTAAAAGTGTGGAAGGCACTGAAACCTTGCACTGACAGGGTGCTCTCTGCAGCTTTAAACCATATCTTGGTAACTATACAGATGTCTATATTCTCCAGGGTGAGGAGGGCTTGGAGGGAGTTTAGCTTTTTGTGTAAGCTCCTGGCACTGAGTTGTAACACCTTGAGGTTCAGCTGATTTAATTGTGCTATGTCAGTAGGTTTGTCAATTTAGCATTTCCTAAAAAAGGTTGTATGGGGAGGATAATGTTTTAGCCAGTATTCGAAAGCCTAGAGGTGACAGGTGCAGACCATCCTTGGCAAAGCAACATGATCTCTTAACCATGTCTTCCCATGCTGACAAATTTTGGACCCCCCTAGAATGACATCAGAAACTCAGCCAATTGTTAAAATTATTTTTTGTTAGTATTGTGGCATCATCCTTGGTGACGGCAATATACTGCTCAGGGCTAGGGTCATATAAGCTTGAGACACATAGTCAGAGAATTTTGTAATATCTCTCTTCATATAGTCTAGGGAGGTACATCTTAGGTCATTTACACTTACATGGACTATGATGGAATCATACTGCTACCCTGTGGTGTAATGGCTTGAGTGCAAGGGTAATTTGGTGGATCCTGGCTCCAGATAGGCAACTAACCATTATCTTCTCCTTGTTCAGCCTGGTTAGAGGAGCATCACCATGTCTTACAATGGAGTCCCCCTATGACTAGAGTATTTTTCTTGCCCTGTGGGCTTTGTATTTGGGCCTTCAGTGATTGAGGCTGTATGCATATTGTTTGGAGTTGCTTTTATTGAGTGCTGTTGGGTTTGCCGAGGATAGTATTTGCTGATGGGTGTTACAGGAGCTCTTTGTTCTTTATGAAGATTGCATTTAAGTGCCTCAAGATATGTTGGTCTATGTGTGTGTAGTGAGCTATGTGTGGGGAGTGCTGTGTGTGTGGCTTTTGACAACATAATGTGTGCTTCTATGTGAGAGATTGGCCTCCAGTGACACTGTGTATGTGTGTCTTTTGCATACTGAATCTGTTACTTTAAGGATTAAGTGGTTGTCAGTAAACATGAGACAATTGTTACATTGTCTCAAGATACCCAGGTAAGTCAGGAAATTGCATAGCCATGTTTTCTGGTCCCATAATAGGTGAGCTACAAGGGTGAGGCATAGGGGATTTAACAGAGAGCTATTAAGGCTATTTTTTGCGAGGGTGGGGGCCTATGCCAGACAGGTAAATACTGCAGACTATCACAAACCTAGCCAGTAACCAGAGGTTAGAACCAAACTCTGTATGTTGTATCTGTGTGGTAAAGAGCTTAACCATTAGGCCAACCAAACCACAATGGCTTTGGTGACTTTCCCAAAGAATTCTACCAGATTGACCAGGCATGACCTGCCCTTGAGAAAGACAAACTAGGTTGGGTCCAATGTTTGGAGATCTCCTATGTCATTGTTTTTCAGATCCATGATTATTCTTTCCATGGCCTTGGATATGAGACTAGTCAGACTTATAGCTCTGTAATTTCTTGGGTCTGTTGATGGTATCCCTTTATGCAGAGGGATGGCTGTTCCTATCCTTCATTCCCCAGGGACAAAGCCTGTATGGAGCCTGTGGTTAAGTAGATTGTAGTGAGTCCGACAGGTGACGTTTCAAGCTATTTAAGAGGCATCCTGGGATATTGTTGGGACCCAGCAAGGCTGTGCTTTTAGCTTTAGATAGTGCAGTGCTGAACTGTTTTTCTGTGTTAACTGATAGAAGCATGGTGGAGCATATTTCCTGGGGGGGGGGGGTAAATGAAGGTGATGGGGGTGTGTGAAATTTGAGCTGCATTTATTGTCCAGCAGATTGGCTATATCTTCTGGATGGGTATAATTGGTGTTGTTTACAGCTAACTCTACACATTGATGGCTGTTGCCCTTAAGACTGTTGATGTAACTGAAAAATGTCTTATGGCTACAATTTGCTTAGGAGACTTATTCTGCCTTGAAGTTGGTTTTTGAAGACTTCACTAGTCCCGATTTGCTTGTTTAAACTAATGATTGAGCTTTTGCCCTGTTGTGCACATCCTCTCCTACTTCTGGACAGGATTTTCTTGTTTTTTTTTTGTGCAACCTATTTATATGAAGGGTCCTCCAGGGTGGTTTGTTTTTACAGTTTGACCTGTTTGTTTCAGTCTGGTACTGCTGTTTCTATGCAGCTGTTTATATGGTTGTACAGTGCTTTACTATACACCTCTGCATAGGCCTCCTTATTTTCTGCATTTAGGGGAGCATCAAAATTAGCTATGCCATCGCTTAATAGAATGTATTTAGCCTTAGAAAAGTTATTATAGGTTCTGAGGTTAGATGGGGGTTTTAGCTTTATATTTATTTCAAAGAAGATTGCTTTGTGATCCAGACTAACTAGTGAGGTCATTACAATTGGGGAGGAGGTGCATTGCTACCCCATGTTTGTGAGCACCAAGTCTAGGGTATTTGTACCCTTAGTAGGAGTGCAAACTAGATTTTCCAGGGCATTTGCATCAAGAAAGACTAGAAATCTTTCAGCCTGCATGTTAGTGGTCATGTAAGCTTCCCAGTTAATGGAGGGGTAGTTGAAATAACCCATGAGAATGGTGTTAGTCTGAGTGGTAAGAGATTCTAGTACATTCACCAAGGATATGGTAATGGATTTTACCTGTGGTTAGTTGGACACGGAGCAGCTCATCATCATCAACAACTCCCCTTTTCCTAATTTTCTACTTGGGTCAGAGTGCTGTCACTCTTTGTCATCTCTGCCTATTCAGTGCCACTCTCCTACCTTCTTCGACACTCATGCCTGACTGTCACAAGTCTTCTCTCACACAATCCATCCACCTCTTTGCTAGATGTCCTCGTTTCCTCTTGCCTTTTTTTTTTCTGTCCCACATCTTCTTCACTAGATTGTCTTTTTCTTTTCTGCATATTTGCCCAAACCACCCTAATCTGTTCTCTTCGTAATGTGTTCTCTTTGATCTTTTCTGCAATTGGAGTTACTTTGGCTTCTGCTGTTATGTCCGCATTTCTTTCTCTGTCCCATAATGTGCATCCTACCACCCATTTCAAGCATACCTCTCAAACTGTTAGAGCAAGAAATCTGGACAAATCCATAAAGGAAAGTGGGACAAAGGCTTAAAAATAGGGATATTTTTTAAATATTGCTCTTACAAACTTTGAAAGTTGATAGAATAAGAGGTGTTGCATTATCATGAATTTTTCTGAAGGATATGAAGTCTGAAACTCAAATGTCTGTCATTATTTTTGAACGTCACTCTTTAATGATTTACCACTAATTTGCCAGACCACAATTTTATGAAAAACAGACCAAATGTATGAGGCTAAAATCTGGAAATTCTGCAAAAATCTGTACATTTGAGAGGTATGGTCTCAGGCACTTCATCTCCATAATTTCTAGCTTCTTCATCTGCTCTGCCTTTACTGCCCAGGATTCTGTACCATACAGTAGTACTGGTTGCACCACTGTCTTGTACACATTACTTTTCAGCTTCATTAGTATTCTTCTGGCATGCATTACACCTGACACAGTATTCCAGTTGGCTGCAGCCCCTCTTCATTCAGACTTCCCTTCTCCTCAGCCACCCCTCCCAGATACTTGAAGCTGTTAACTTGTTCCACTGTCTTCACTTCTATCCCGCTTCTCAGCTTCTTCTGATTTTCACAATTTTCTGCCATTACCACTGTCTTATCTGTACTCAGTTTCATCCCATGTGCCATCAGTATTGCATTCTATTCCTCTATCCTTTTCTGAAGTTCTTGCTCAGAGTCTGTCTGTAATGTCACATTGTCTGCATACAGCAGCTTTATTGATCTGCCCCCTCCTCGACCTGTTTGCTAATGTAGTCCATCATTAGAATGAACAGCAGGAGGCTCAGAACCGAGCCCTGATACACACCCACTCCCACTGGGAGCCCCTCTGTGAGACCAAACACTGTTCATACTTGAGTCATTGGGTCCTTTGTACATAGCCTGCACTAACTCATTTGTTTCTGGGACTTCAAAGCACTGCAGAACTGCCCATATCAGTTTTCATGGGACCTTGTCATATGCTTTCTCCAAGTCTAGGAATGCCCAGTTGAACTATTTCATCTCCAGCTTCTTCTCAACTGTCTGCCTCACTGCAAACATCGGGTCAGTTGTGCTGCATCCTGATCTGAATCCAAACTACTCATCTCCCGTTTTACGTTCTACTACTCTGCATATGCATTTATAAAGCACCCTCTCCAGAATTCATGCAATGTGATAGGAGTTTGATACCATACCTCTGTACTGCCCACAGTTGCTGATGTCCCCTTTGTTCTTGGGCACTGGCATGAGTATGCTTATTCTCCAGTCATCTGGGAGCCTGCTGCTTTCCCTGACTTCATATTCCTTAGTGCTCTTCTTACTTCTTCTGTGGCTCAAGTGTGTCATATTGTTTGACCAGTCTTGAGGCATGCTTATCGTTTATGTTGGTTGATACAACTCCACCTTTTGTCCTTTTATATGCAGTGGGTGATGTGAACCTATGGAAGGCATTAAAGCATTGTACTACCGGGGTGCTTTCCATGGCTTTGAACTGTGTTTCAGTAACTGCAGAGACATTAGCATTCTCCAGGGTGAGGAGTGATTCCAGGGAGTGTAGTTTTTGTTGTGACTCCTAGCATTAAACAGTAACACCTTTAGCTTACCGTGAATAGATTTTGCTGTGTTGGAAGATTTATCTTTTTAACAATGCAAGAAGAAAGGCATTATAGAAGTGAATAATGATTTGGCCAGTATCCAAAAGCCTAGTGGTAACAGGTTCATAGGTTCATACTAGGCTATCTGCCCTAGGGCATTTATAAGCCTAGCCAGAGTGTGTTTGGCTTTCTCCGCCCATTTTAAATTAATTTTGCTATGCCCTTTTTCGAGTTTAGTATACTGTGCCTCTGTCTAACAGTGACACAGAAGTGATACCCGGGGTAAACCTACGATCTCCCATCCACTCATCAAGATTCCTCTTGAAGAGAGTCAATGAGGGACTCTGCCCAACCTGGACTGGGATTTTATTCCAGAGTGAAGGGAGCCTCTGGGTTATGAATCGGTCCCTCCAGCATGTCCTATTTATTTCAGTGCTGAGGTTCAAGTCTCTCGAGCGCGTAGCTCGATGGGATTTGGATTTTCTGAGGTGCAGCATGTCCATTAATTCCGGGTTGGACATGGCTTTATACGTCAGGCACAGATCGCCTCTGAACAGGCGGTATGCCACTGAGTAGAGCTGGAGATGTTCTTCGTCTTCCATTGCTGCAGTCCTGACTATTGGGTATAGTCCGCGTCCCAGTCGGAATACCAGAGTATAAGGCTGCGTCAGGGCGCATTAGACTGACGCCAGCCATATCCTCAGTCTTTTGCCGCATGGTCCGATGCAGAAGCAGTTTTTGAAATATTTCCGAAACCGAGTTTCAGACCGAAACAGAGTTGGCTAAGTACCCGTTGGGAACATTTTGGTTTTTCTTGCCTCAGTATTGTACCGGATGTCAGAAAAAGTGAATAACTGTATTTCTTGTGGGAAACAGATACCTCATAGGGATTATCATACTTTGTGTATACCTTGTTTAGGGCCTGAGCACGACGTTGTTGGTTGCCGCTCTTGTGCTAGGTTTAACAAACGCACTATTAAGAGGAGGTTAGACTGTGCCAGGTTAGTGTTTGGTGCCGCCGGATGCTCCGCCGCTTCCAAGAAGCGCAAGGATAAAACAGTGAAGCCTAGGGTTGAGGAACCGCAGTCCCGGACGCCGGTTCTTTGGAAGGCTCAGTGGAGCCGGAGGTTTTGCCAGGAGTTTCCATGGAGTCCCAGGCAGAAACTATACTCTTACAGGATGTGCCTTCTCAGGAGGTAGGCCAGGCTGAGGGGCTTCTCAGGTGACTGTTCTTCCCTCTCTTCCCAAGGTAGTTAGGGCCTCTCCTTCTGTTGCCAAAACTTCTATGAGAGGTAGGCCTACTTCAGCTTCAGTGGGGGCTTCTCCTACCATTTCAGGTTCTGTACCTAAGAAACATATGCTTAAGATGGCAGAAGATTTGATTACTATGATTAGGGGTTCTATGCCCCGCCTGATAAGAGGCCTAGGGTGGAATCTGAGTTTGAGAGTTTTGAACAGTGTTCTGAGGCTTCAGAATCTTCTGTGGAAGATTTACAGGAGTATCCTACCTATTCTGATTCTGATGTGGATGATTCCACTCCTACAGCGTCTCCACCTGAGGATTTCTCATTTTCAGAGACTTTGCATTCCATGAGGGAGCACTTTAAATGGGAAGGCCAGGATTACTCTGACTCCAGGAAAAGGCTTAGGGAGTTCTTGTTTTACCCCAGCATAGGCCTTTAGCTATTCCTCCTGTGTTGAATGTGGTGGAAGATGTTTTTGCACTCTTTGCCTCCTGCTCCTGTTAAGCCTGATAGGTATTATAGGGTGCTCCAAGCTCATAAATATTTGTTTAAGAGTCCTAGGGCGGACCCAGAAACTATTTCCCAGGGGCCTAAGGGTGTAAAAGCTTCTGTGGTTAAAAATCCTGTCCCCACTGATAAAGAGGCGAGGGCTTTGGATAGGTGGGGAAAGAAAGTGTATACTTCTTCCACTCTAGCCATGAGAGCTTTGAATTGTCAGTTTCACATGTTAAAATATCAGAATTACCTTCTTTCACAATTGAAATCTAAGGTGGATGCTTTGGCGGAAGGTATTGAGTGTAAAGAGTTGCTGGATTTGGTTCATGTGTCCGAACAAGTGGGTAAGCATTCTTTGCAATGTGGTTTTGATGCTGTACAGGCCTCCTCGAGGGTGGCTGCTACCAGCTCTGTTCTTCGCAGGCATGCCTGGTTGAAGGATCAGAATTTAGCTGAGCATGTTAAGACAAGGATTTTGGATGCTCCCTTGCAGTCTGATGTGTTGTTTGGTTCGCCTGTGGAAGCTGTTTTAAAGAAAATGGAGGACAAAGCTAAGTCTATGCAAACTGTTAAAGATTTTTGCAGGTGCAGCCACCAAGTTTAGTAGAAATTGGCCTGCTAAGGGGTGGACATATCCTGCTTATGATTCTCAGTCTAGGGGTAGGTCTAGGCGTGGTAGGGGCAGGGCTCAAAGTTCTTTAGGCCTAGAACAGGGAGTTCACCTGCTCAGACTTCTGGTGAGGGCAGGGGTCAGTCCTTAAACAGACCCAATGACCTGTTTCTTCAGCTGCCAGCAGATTCACGTCTGGCAGCTCCTTTGGGGGGAAGACTGTCTCTCTTCAAAGAAAATTGGGATTTAATTACTCAAGACAAATGGGTGTTGGATATCATTCACCACGGCTACAGATTTTATTGCCATGCAATGCCCCCTTTTAAAGGCATGCCAGACGTTCCTGCTGTACAAAGAAAAGAGGCTCACAAGCAAGTTTTACAGTTACTTCACATAGTCCCTGTGTCAGAGAGGGGCCTAGGATTTTATTCTCGCCTGTTCCTTGTACCAAAGAAGGGGAACACGTGGAGACCAATTTTGGATTTATCTCTCCTCAACACGTTTTGGACATTCCCAAGTTCAAGATGTTGACGTTACAACAGCTTTTACCTCTGCTGGGCAAAGATCACTGGATGGTAACTTTAGATCTCAAGGAAGCTTACCTTCATGTGCCTATAAGGCTAAGTTGCAGAAAGTATCTGCGGTTTCGAGCTGGAAATTCTCATTATCAGTTCTCTGCATTGCCCTTTGGCTTATCTAAGAGTATTCACAAAGGTTCTGGCTCCAGTGATAGCTTACTTCAGGCTTCAAGGAATACAAATCTATCCTTACTTGGACGACTGCCTGATTCTGGCTCAAGAAAAGGAAGACCTTCTACAGCATCTGGAATATGTTATAGCAGTGCTAAGATGCCTAGGGTATTCTGTGAACGAAATAAAGTCCAGTCTAGTACCCTCTCAAGACATGTGCTTTCTGGGTGTAAGACTGAATACAGCAGCCCAGATGGCCTTTTTAACCCCGGACAAACAAAAGAGTCTGTCACTTTACTTCCATCAACTATCTCATCAGTCCGTGCTGACTGCAAGGACAGTCCTTCAAGCATTAGGGTTCATGGCATCTTGTATTCTGGTGCTTCCCAATGCCAAACTGCATATGAGGAAGCTACAATGGTATCTCAAAAATGTATGGACACAGCACTGCCAGGATTTGGACACTGTCATTCAAATAATACCTTGCATTCAAAAGGAATTTTTGTGGTGGGCTCAGGAATGTCACCTAAACAAGGGACTCTCTGTGACCCGGCCAGAGGCAAGTCAGATTCTAACGACAGATGCCTCGGACATTGCTTGGGAGCTCATCTAAATGGAAAGTGGATACAAGACAAGTGGCCTGCCAGACTACAGCATCTACATATCAACATGAAGGAGATGTTAGCAGTCCAGTTTGCATTACTGGCTTTCAAGGAGTTACTTCTTCCAGGGCAGGTGTTGATTCTAACAGACAACACAACTGTCATGTGGTACATCAACAAGCAAGGGGGAACACATTCTTATCCTCTATGCAGGCAAGCAATGATTTTATGGGAGACTGCGCTAAGCCTGCAACTAACTCTTCAGGCAAGGTTTCTGCCAGGAGCACAGAACTCCTTAGCAGATGTGTTAAGCAGACGAATCATGGATCCCCACGAGTGGAAACTGGATCTTCATGTATTTCAGAAACTGACAGTGTCATGGGGAACTCCAGACATAGATCTGTTCGCTTCTCCACTAAACCACCAGCTGCCAAAGTATTGCACAAAGGGGTTTCATCACACAGCTTGGAAAGTGGATGCTCTGTCTTTCAGTTGGAAAAACCTTCATGTGTATGCCTTTCCACCTCTACCGCTTCTTCCAAAGGTACTATTAAAGGTCAGACAAGACAGGCCAAGGATGATTTTGATAGCTCCAGATTGGCCTCGGCAACACTGGTACCCCCTTCTACGGAGTCTGGTAAAGGAGCCTCCATGGCCTTTACCTCTGATTCCTCATCTGTTATCTCAGAAGGAAGGTCATCTGCTCAATGTCAAGCTTCAATCTCTTCATCTCACAGCCTGGCACATTCTGTGTTGAAACACAGCAGGTCTCAACTTCCTCAACAAGTTTTAAATGTGATTATGGAAGCTAGAAGGCCTAGTACTAGGAGGGTGTACGCAGAAAAATGGAAGAGATTTTTATTTTGGGGTACAGCAAAGAATTTGGAGATTTCAGAGCCTAATTTGAGTGTGGCTCTTCAATATCTTACTGAGTTATTGGACAAGGGTTTGTCCTTCTCTTCCATCAAGATTCATGCTGCAGCAATTTCAGCTCACTATGATTGTGACCCACCTTTGTTTTCGCATCCTTTGTTCAAGCAGTTTCTTAGAGGGGCAAAGAATATAAGACCCCCACGTAGAGCTCCTACTCCTGCTTGGGATCTCAATTTTGTGTTGGAAAAACTTACTCTACAACCTTTTGAGCCTGCAGCTACTGCTGAATTGAAATATTTGTCATGGAAGACTGCTTTTCTGTTGGCTATTACTTCTGCAAGAAGGGTGTCTGAGTTGCAGGCCCTTATGGCAGTAGAGCCCTTTTTGATTTTCCACAAGGACAGGGTATCATTACGTACTAATCCTTCCTTTATGCCTAAGGTGGTTTCTAGTGTGGCTTTAAACCAAACTATTCATTTGCCTACGTTTTTTGCAGATCCTCAAAATAAAGGGGAAAAGATTTTGCACACTTTAGATGTACACAGGCAATTGCGTTATTATTTGAGCAGGACTAAGAATTTTAGGCAGTCTCAGCAGTTACTTGTTTCTTTTGCTTTGAGTTCACAGGGCAAGCCTGTGTCAAAACAAACTATTTCTAGGTGGATTGGCTTTTGCATTGCATTTTGTTATTCCCATCATGGCAAAGAGATTCCAGCTGGGATTAGGCCTCATTCCACTAGGGCTACTGCCACTTCTACAGCATTTTTAAGGGGGGTGGCAACTAAGGATATTCTGGAAGCAGCTACTTGGAGTTCAGTGCATACTTTCTCTAGGCATTATCACCTGCCTATATACTCTAAGACTAGGGCTGGTTTTGCCACAGCTGTTTTACAAGGCATGGTGTCAGCTCCTGCTACTTTATAATTTGCCAGCCTCCCTTACCTCTGCTTTGGGATTCATAGTCAGGACTGCAGCAATGGAAGACGAAGAACATAGTACAGTTTTTTACCTACCATAAATGTAGAAGTTCGAGGGTTCCCTTGCTGCAGTCCCTCCTTCCCCTCTGTGTTTAGGGGTGGTTGTGTAGGTGAGTTTACATGCTTATATTTTATATATATATATATGTATATATTGTTGTATATATTATACATGTTTTTGGTGCAGGTTGTTTTGGGCCTTGTCTTTTTGGGTCTTCTGACATCTGGGGCAAGAAAAGACTGAGGATATGACGTCGCTCCTGCGCATTAGTACCCTGACGTATACTCTGGTATTCGGGCCGACTGGGACGCGGACTATACCCAATAGTCAGGACTGCAGCAATGGAACCCTCGAACATCTACATTTATGGTAGGTACAAAACTGTACTTTTCTTTAACTGGGCAGCATATGGCATCTGTTTGAGCCCTTTGATCCTCTTGGTGAGGTACTTTTGGGGTCTTTCCAGTTGCTGCAGGTGTCTGGTAAGGTACATCCCAAAAGGGGCATTGTACTCAATTATGGGCCTGATGAGGGATGAGTAAAGAGGCACAATGACCTCCCCTGATCTAGATGTGAATCCCTTCATGATTAGGTGGGCTATATAAAATGTTTTTATAACCACTTTGGCCACGTGGTTGTCAAATGAGAGATTGCTATCAACTTGGGTCCCCAGGTCCCTAATTACTTCTTCTGTACTTAATGGATTACCACCTATGTGGTAATTTGTGGGCACTTTGTTTTTGCCAAAGGGGATGGCTATACACTTTTTGGCATTTAGCTTGAGGCCATGGCTGTGGCACCAGTTGTCTGCTTCTATGAGGCCTTTTTGGAGGATGCTTGTGTCGGCTGGAGAGTCGATTATGGCGCCCAGTTTGCAGTCATCTGCGAACTTGGTCAGCCACAGTCCTTCCATGTTGGCCTGTACCTCCGAGAAATATATACCGAATAAGAGAGGTCCCAGGACTGAGCCTTGTGGGATGCCACTTGCAACTGGTTTGGAGTCTGACATGGCTCCAGCAATTCTAACCATGTGGGTTCTGTCCTTGAGCCAGTTTGCAACCCATCTAGTGACATAGGGGTTTATATTTAAGCTGGTGAGCTTATCTATAATGCCCGAGTGGGGTATTGTATCGAAGGCTTTTGCGAGGTCCAGGTAGGCTGTGTGGACCACCTTCCCCTCGTCAATGGCCTTGGTGACTGTTTCAAAGAAATCGACCAGGTTTAAGAGGCAGGATCTGCCCTTAACAAAGCCGAACTGGGTAGGATCCAGTGTCTGTAGGTCCCCAATATCTTTATTTATGAGGTCCATGATGATCCTTTCCATAGCTTTGCAGACCAAGCTAGTCAGGCTTATGGGACGATAGTTTCCAGGATCCGTTGAGGCACCACCTTTGTGGAGAGGGACCACTGTTGCTGTACGCCACTCTTTGGGTACATATCCTGTAGTAAGGCTGAGATTGAACAGTAGTTTTATGTTTGGGTTTAGCTCTTCTTGGAGTTCATGTAGGACGCAGCCCGGGACACCGCCTGGTCCCATTGATGCTGTGTTTTTGCTTTGGAGAGGGCAGCTCTTACCTGAGCATCTGAGATGTCAGGGGGGCAGCACTCTGCTGGGATAGATATTTGCCCTTTGGTGGGGAGTTTGTGCTGAACCTGTCAGCTAGGATGTTGGCAATGTCTGTGGGTTCGGTGTATTTTTTGTCATTTTGGACTAATTCTGAGCATATCTGGGAATTCCCACCCAGGTTCCTAACATAACTAAAGAAAGCCTTGTGATTATCCTTAGTGTCCTGTGCAATTTTTCTCTCGAAGCTGGCCTTAGACAATTTTATGAGTGCCCGTAGTTTTTTGCTAATACTGATCAGAGATGCCTTCCCTTTTTGGGATTTTGCTCTGTCATGTAGTAGCTTCCTCCTCCTATTGTATAGTTTGTTTATGGCTGGGGTCCACCTGACAGGATGTCTGCCTTTGGAGGATTGGGTCTTGGTTTTATTTGGGATTGCATGATCCATGCATTCCTGAAGGTGTTCATAGAATGCGTTTATAAAGGATTCTGTGGTCTGGGCCGTATTTTCCACAGGCCCAGGGGCTTTGAAGGATTCCACCTCGGTTTTGAGGAGTGTGAAATTTGCTTTACAGAAGTTTTTCACTGTGGTTTTCTGGGCAGGGGGTGGGGTCGGGATGTGAATATCCAGTGAGATTGGTTTATGGTCTGATCTTACCAGTGAGGGATACACTTCTGGTCTGGAGCATAGAGTCCCCATGTTGGTGATGATCAGGTCCAGTATGTTTCCCCCTCTTGTGGGAGTGGTAACAAGTTGTTCCATAGCATTTGAGTTTATAAATTCTAGGAACCTTTGGGCTAGGGTGTTGGAGCTAGAGTAATGCTCCCAGTCTATGTTTGGGTAGTTGAAGTCGCCCAATATAATGGTGTTTGGAGAGACCTTCATATTTTCCAGTGTTCTCAGGAAGGCTGAGTGGGATTCCTGGGTTTGGGAGGGTGGTCTGTAGCAGGCTATAAACTGGAAGGCAGTCTTACCCACTGTTAGTTGCACAGGGATAGTCTCTGATGCTTCTTGCTGTGCCACCAACCTGGAGGTGTGGGTATCTTTGACAAATATTGATACTCCCCCTCCTTTTGTGGTTTGGTCCAAGTTTTGGGGCCGAAAAGCATGGTATGAGGTATAAACTGGTAGTGCTGGGGTGCTCTCGGGAGCCTTGAACCAGGTTTCTGTTACTGCACAGATATCGATGTTCTCCATGCTAAGGAGAGTTTCGAGTGTGTGCATCTTGAGGTTTAGACTTCTGGCGTTGAGTAGCATTACTCTTAGTTTCTTATCTCTTGTGATACCTATGGAGGTGGGTTTGTCTTTTGAGCCTTGCCTAAAAAAGGCACTATGGGGGTAGCAAGAGCCTTTGCCAATATCCGAAAGCCCAGGGGTGACAGGTGCAAGCCATCCCTAGCGAAGCATCATGGCTTGTCGAGCATGTCATCCCAGGCTGACAGGCATTGGATCCCCTTTGAATGACACCAATACTTAAGCCAATTGTTGAAATTGATCATCTTGTCTTCATATTGTGGCATCATTCTTGGTGAGGGTAAGATGCTACTCAAGGTCAGGGTCATTCCGGCCTGGGCTACATGCTCAGAGAGCTCCTCTATGTCTCTTTTCATGTAGTCCAGTGAGGTACGTCTCAGGTCATTCACACTGGCATGGACAATGACTGAGTCATATTTGTACTTGCCTTGGAGTGACCTGTGTGCTTGTGTTATGTGGTGGATCCTAGCGCCCAACAGGCAGCTCACCGTGACCTTCTCCTTGTTCAGCCTGGTGAGCGGGACGTCAGTGTGCCTGACGATAGAGTCACCTATTACAAGTGTATTAGGTGTGTTGTTTAGCCTTAAGGGCTGTGACTGTTCGGCACACTGGCTTTGTGACCTATGTGTTGCACGTGTTTTGTTTTGGGGTAGCGGTTGCTTGGGTGTCTGCTTTGGAGGTCTCTGCTGCTTAGGAAGATTTTTATTTAGAGCCTCCGAGTATGTTTTTGTGTGTTTATGTGTTTGGGTTGCTGTCGTGGTAGGTCTATGTGAGTCTGGAATTGTAGTGAGTGTGGTTTCCTTCTCCTCCTGACTGTTTACGCCAGTACTGAGTTGAGAGAGCTTAGCCTCCAGTTTGGCTATATGGTTGCATCTCTCACATGTGTTGCCATTTGTTGGGAGGAGGAGAGGGTTGTCTGTGTACATGAGACAGTTGTAACATTGCCCCAAGATTCCCAGATTCACCAGCTGGACTGGAGAGGAGATTGACAACTGACCTTTGGACATGCTAAAATAGTATTGGGAATTCCTTTATAATTGAATAAAGGGCCAATGGGGAACAAGGTACTCAATGGGAGTTTGTGAGAGTGTAGTGCTTTTAATTTTTTAGTGCTGACTTATATAATTGCTTTAGTGAGCAAGTGCCAGGTACTTAAATGCAATGTGTTACAGGTAACTTAAATGCAAAAATGACAAACAGTAACTTTCTTTCAAGTGAAACAAGGAAATAAGTACAGTAAGCAATGCAGATATCACTAGGGATCCACAGAAGCTCTGAAAAGCCACGATTTAGGTGGAATTAGTGTTTCAGGGAAATAACAAGCAAACAAACAACAAGCATACAAACAAAGCTAGATTCAGCAGGCCTGGATCTAGTCTATGCTACAGCAAACAAGGTGTACCAATTTCAGTAAGAAACAGTTCAAATATGCAGGCCCTATAAGCCTTTAACCAGAAATTCCCAGCTCAGAAGGGCAGAGTCCAGCCTCTCCTCCCACAAGAGTGCAGACCACGAACCTTCTTAATGTAAAATAACTGGCCTGAAGCCCAAGTGCTTAAACCAGAACTAATACACTTTTAGAATAACAGACACTGAGCCCTCATTCAGCAGTTCCCAACTTAGAAGGATGTAAGCTACCTGTCCTGCCACCACAGTGCAGGCCACAAACCTTCTTAATGTAAAACAACTGGTCTGAAGCCCAAGTGCTTAGACTAAAAGGCTTAGAATGAGTTACACCAAGCAGTAATAAATACAATTGAGTACTTTTAAGATGACGCAAAAGCAAAATAAAATAGGAAGAAACACAAATACAGTAAAAGCAGATAAAATTTTTTTTTTTTTTTTTGAGTGAGCAAATGAGATGGGCCCAGGAGTTATAGGACAGAAACAAGTGCAAATGCAGGCCTTCAAATCAGAAAGTTGAGAGAGATGGAAGACCGCCCAAACGGCCAGTAACTACAAATTCTGGGCCGAACCACTCCTTATGTGGTAGACAGGTTACCTAATGCTTACCACTCCCACTGATAAGCTAGAAGGCTTCCCTCCAACACAGAAAGGCTTGGGGGGGGGGCTCAGAAGCTTACAAACAGTCCTGGATACAGCAAATCTGTATCTGGAACCTTAATTACAGGAAAGGTAGGAAACAGGCTTACAATTTTTTTTTTCTTCAAAAAAGTAGCAAAAACAGTAGTAAAAACAATTCACATGTGGTACAAGCTGGCACACTTGAGTATGTAGCAATATTAGTCCACACACAGTTTGAAAAAATGTAATTAAATTAAAAAGGACTAAAAGCAAGTGCAGAAAGGGTTTATTAGGTAGAATGCGGTAAAGAGATGGGACTGGGGGAGTGTCCTAGATCTCGTCCTAGGTGTCGATCATACCTGTCAAAGCAGTGTGGCCTTTCAATCATGTTCTCCCAGACTGAAAAATATTGGACCCCCTTGGAGTGACATTAGTAGCTCAGCCAACTATTAGAGTCAGTCATTTTCTGTTGGTATTGTGGCATCATCTTTGCAAAGGTAAAATGCTGCTTAAAGCTAGGCTCATACCAACCAGCAACATATATTCTGAGAGCTCAACATACCTCTCAACTGTCTCTGATTTTCAGGGACATCCCTGATTTTGACTCAAATTTTAACTCTGTCCCTCTTAATCCCTCCTAAAACTAGTGACTTTTGGAGGAAAGGTGGTGAATTATACTTAATGAATAATGACAATAATTAAGAGTTATAAACTTCTTTTACTTCAGAAAAAGTGTATTAATTCATATGCTCTGATTCTGTCAATGTTTCAAGTTAATAGCACTAATATTTTAAAAGTGTCCCTGATTGTCCCTGATTTTTTCTTGACTTGTCCCTGATTCTGTCGAAACGTGTCCCCAATTGGTTGAGAGGTCTCGAGCTCAATCATGTCTCTCTTCATGTAGACTAGGAGGTATGTTTCAGGTCATTTACAGCCATATGGACTATGACTGAGTCATACTGGTGCTTGTAGTTTAGTGATCTGAATGCTTGTGTAATCTGGCAAATCCTGGCCCCTGACAGGCAACTAACTAACTGTGACCTTCTCCTTATTCAGCCTGGTGAGAGGGATATCAGTGTGCCTCACAATGGAGTCTTCTATGACCAAAGTATTGTGTTGTGTTGTGCCTTATGGGCTCAGTAGTTGAGACACAATGAGGAGTATTTTTATGAGGTGTGGTGGGAGGTGTCTTGTTTGTGTGCATGATGAGCATCTGAGGACTGAGTCTGGCATGCCTTTGTGGTTTTGGTAAGTTACATGTGAGCACCTCTGTATATTTGGGTCTGTGTCTGGTCCTTATTTAGTGTGGTGAGTGTTGTGAATGTGTCAGTGACAACCTGTTTGATTTTTGTTTTTGTGTTTGTATATGAGCATCTTGCATCCAGTTATATTGTGTAACTAAATTTCTCACATACTGCATTTGTCTGTTCCATAATTAAGTGGTTGCCAGTAAACATGAGTTAATTGGTACATTGTTTCTGGATGCCTATGTCCACAAGATGATTATAGAGATAGCAGGAAAGTGCCTATCCATGGTTGCCGATCCTTAATATGTGTTTTACAAGGGAATAAAATAGGGGGGGGTTTGCCACTGGAGGAGGTTTGGCTGCTTTAAATAGTGTAACAAAAAAAAATCTCACTTCATTCTGCTTTTGCCTCTTCTTAAAAGTACTCAGTTGTATTTATTCTCCTGCATTTATTACTGCTTGGTTGTAGCCTGATTAAATTGTAACTGTTATTCTAAGGACCTTGGTTTAAGCACTTGGGCTTCAAACCAGTTGTTTTACATAAAGAAGGTTTGTGGTCTGCACTGTTGTGGCAGGACAGGTAGCTTCCATCCTTCTAAGTTGGGAATTGCTGATTGAAGGCTCAGTGTCTGTTATTCTAAAAGTGTATTAGTTCTGGTTTAAGCACTTGGGCTTCAGGGCAAATATTTTTCATTAAGAATGTTTGTGGTCTGCACTCTTGTGGGAGGAGAGGCTAGATTCTGCCCTTCTGAGCTGGGAATTTGTGGTTAAAGGATTATTGTGCCTGCTTATTTGAACTGTTTCTTTCTGAAATTGGTGCGCCTTGTTTTCTGTAGCATAGACTAGATTCAGGCATGCTGAATCTAGCTTTGTTTGTATAACTTGAGCACTAATCCAGGCCATCTTTTTTGGAGAAGGTTCCCCTGCACCCTAGTGGCAGGAATGCACAGTTAGAACTTGTCTGATTGAAGACTGCTGGAACCGGGCTCTGTTTTGAGCCTTTTTATAGGTTAACTGGGTAATTTGTTTAAATCAGTTTACTAGTTTTCTATTGTTATATAAAAAATGCACTTTATTCATCTGCTTTTACTGTATTTGTGTTTCTTCCTACTTTATTGCATTTATTCTGCTGCATTTATTACTGCTTGTTAGTACTTTTATTAAATTATAACTGTTATTCTAAGCCTTTGGTTGAAGCACTTGGGCTTAAGACCAGTTGTTTTACATTAAGAAGGTTTGTGGTCTGCACTGTTGTGGCAGGACAGGTAGCTTACATCCTTCTAAGTTGGGAGTTGCTGGTTGAAGGCTTAGTGTCTGTTATTCTAAAAGTGTATTACTTCTGGTTTAAGCACTTGGGCTTTGGGCCAGTTATTTTACATTAAGAAGGTGTGGTCTCCACTCTTGTGGGAGGAGAGGGTAGATTCTGCCCTTCTGAGCTGGGAGTTTCTGGTTAAAGGCTTATTGTGCCTGCTTATTTCAACTGTTTCTTTCTGAAATTGGTACACCTTTTTTGATGTAGCATAGACTAGATTCAGACCTGCTGAATCTAGGTTTCTTTGTATAACTTGAGCACTAAACCAGACCATCTTTTTTTGGAGAATGTCCCCTGCACCTTAGTGGCAGGAGTGTGCAGTTACATCTTGTCTGATCAAAGACTGCTGGAATGGGGCTCAGTTTTTAGCTTTTTATTGGTTAATTGGTTAATTTGTTTAAATTAGTTTGTTCATTTGCTACTGTTATATTAAAAAAATACACTTTATACATCGCCACTTAGCTAGGGTTAAACTATCCATGGCACCATAAAGTCTGCTCTTCAAATTTTCCCTTAGAACTAGCCAGTTTTTTTTAGTTTTAGCACTCAAATCTGTTTCTTTGAGCTCAGCACTTGTTCAGAACTTGTAAGCACTAAATAAGCTACGAATTACTACAGCACTCAACTTTCCTTACTTGTCTAGAGGAAAACAGTTTTTAGTACTTAATAAATAAGCACCTATCCAGGCATGTCTAAGAGTCAGCTCCCAGTGTTTTCTCCTGTCTACCTGATGAATTTGGGCATCTTGGGGCAATGCAGCAATTGCCTCATGTACACAGACAACACTCTCCTCCTACCACCCAACACTACAACCTGTGAGAGATGCACTTATATAGCCAAACTGGAAGCAAAGCTCTCTTCACCCAAGACTGGACTAGACAGTAAAGAGGAGAGGGTAAACACTTGCACCACACCGCACACATCACATAGTCCATCAAAACCTACACCACCAAAACACACACATAGCAACATAAATCACACACCTACATTCACAGAGGCTCTCAATAAAAATCTCCTCAAGCAACAGAGACCTGCAAAGCAGAAACACAAGAAACCTCAACCCCCAACACAACACAAATGACACATAACCCAAAAACTCAGTGTGCCACTCAACCACAGCCCATATGGCATAACAACGTACCCAACACTTTAGTCATAGGTGACTCTATAGTCAGGTACACTGATGTTCCACTCACCAGGCTAAACAAGGAGAAAGTTACTATCAGCTGCCTGTCGGGTGTCAGGATCCACCACATAATGCACACACTCAGGTCACTCCACAACAAGTACAAATATGACTCTCTCATTGTCCATGTTGTTGTGAATGACCCGAGATATACCTCCCTGGACTACATGAAAAGAGGCATGGAGGAGCTCTTTGATCTTGTAGCCCAGGCAGGTATGACCCTAGCCCTGAGTAGCATCCTGCCATCTCCCAGAATGATACCACAGTACAAGGACAAAATGATCAAATTCAACAATTGGCTAAGCTTCTGGGGTTATTCTAAGGTGATCCAGTATCTGTCTGCCTGGAATGACATGATTGGCAGACCACGATGCTTTGCCAGAGATGGCCTGCACTTGCCGCCCTTGGGATTCTGAATACTAGCTATGTCTCTTGCCACCCCTACAGTGCCTTTTTTAGGCAAGGTTCAAATGACAAATTCACCACCGTAACCGGTACAAGCAAGCAAAATCTTAGGGTAATGCTACTCAATGCTAGAAGTCTAAACCTCAAAATGCATTCACTCGAGGCACTCCTTACAATGGAGAACATCGGCATTTGTGCAGTGATAGACACCTGGTTCAAGACTCCAGAGAGCAGCCCTGCATTACCAGGCTATAATTCATACCACACCTTTCGGCCATCTAACCTGGACCGAAACACTAAAGGCAGAGGCGTGTCCATATTTATTAAGAATATCCACACCTCCAGGCTAGTTGCTCAGCATAATGCATCCGAGACTGTCCAAGTGCAACTAACTCTGGGCAAGACCGCAGTCCAAATTGTAACTTGCTACAGATCCCCCACCATGCCCCAGGATTCACACTCCTCATTTCTTGATACACTGGAAAATGTTAGGGTACAACCCAACACCCTAATAATGGGCAATTTCAACTACCCCACCATTAATTGGGAAAACTACTCATGTACCAACTCTTACTCAACTTTTTCTGGAATTCATAAATTCTAATGCCTTGGATCAACTTATCCACACCCCCACCAGGGGCAGCAATATCCTAGACCTGGTCGTCACCAACATGGGCGACCGGTGTTCCACACCAGAGGTCAATTCCTCATTGGTCAGATCTGACCACAAGCTAATCACCGTAGACATCTACATCCCACACCCCCCACGCCCCATTAGAGAAACCACTGTAAAAAATTTCTCCAAAGCCAACTTCACGCTTCTTAAGACAGAAGTGGCAAACTTCACGACACCCATGCAGACCGACAATAGAGGTACGACTGCTGAATCCTACACAAATGCACTTTATAAGCACTTACACGAGTGCATGGATTGTGATGTCTCCAACAGAACCAAGATGCTATCCTCCAAAAAAAAGGAAGCCAATGTGGTGGTCCCCTGCCATAAACAAACTCTACAAAAGAAGAAAGTAACTTTTGCAAAAAAGAGTAAAATCCCATGATTGGAGGAACTCGCTGGTCATCCTCAGTAAGAAGCTGAGATCCCTCATAAAATCCTCCAAAGCTAGTTTCAAAAACAAAATCACTACTGATTCTAAAGACTACCACAAAGCATTCTATAGCTATGTCAAAAATCTCAATGGCAACACTTAGATCTGCTCTGAGTTACAGCACAATGGCACTAAATATACAGAACCAGCTGATATTGCCAACATCCTGGCAGATAGGTTCAGTGCTAACTTACCCCCGCCCCTCACCCCCTAAAGGGCTCATCTCTATACCGGAAGAATGCAAAGTTCCTGTAATCACAGCTGCACAGGTAAAAACCACACTGTCCAAAGCCAAGAACACAGCATGCATGGGACCTGACAACATCCTAGGCTGCATTCTACATGAACTACAGAATGAACTGGCACCCCACCTAAACACCATGTTCAATCATACCCTCACCTCAGGCTTTGTGCCCACTGAATGGTGCACAACGACGGTTATCCCACTCCTCAAAGGGCTAGCCACCATGGACCCCAGGAACTACCACCCCATTAGCCTTAACGAGCCTGGTCTGCAAGGCCATGGAACGTATCATCATGGAACTTATAAACAAAGACATTGGTAATCTCCAAACTCTGAACCCCACCTAGTTCGGGTTTCTAAAAGGCAGATCATGTCTCCTAAACCTGATAGACTTCTTTGAAGCAGTCACCAAAGCCGCAGACGAGGGTATGGTAGTTCACACAGCCTATCTAGATCTCAACAAGGCTTTTGACACCATCCCCCACTCTGGAATTATAGATAAACTCACTAAACTAAGTATAAATCCCTATGTCACAAGATGGGTTGCCAACTGGCTCACTGACAGAACCCACACTGTAAAAGTAGCAGACTCCAAATACGACTTCAGACCAGTGACAAGTGGAGTACCACAGGGTTCAGTCCTGGGTTCTCTCCTGTTTGGTATCTACTTTTCTGAAGCACAGGCTAACACAGAAGGTCATTGGCTAATGAAGTTTACAGATCACTGCAAACTAGGAGCCATAATTGAAACTTCTAACGATGTGGACATCCTACAAAGGGGCCTCACTGAGACAGATGCCTGGTGTCAAAACCATGGCCTCAAGCTCAATGCCAAAAAGTGCATTGTCATCCCCTTTGGTAAAAACTCTGTACCCATGAGCTACCACATAGGTGGTAGTCTACTTAACACCAAAAGTGTGATAAGAGACCTTGGGACACAGGTGGACAGTAGTCTCTTCTTTGATAATCACATCACCACAATAGTCAGGAAATCATTCTATGTGGTACACTTAATCACAAAAGGGTTCTCATCCAGGAAAAAAAAGGTCATTGTTCCCCTCTACTCATCACTCATTAGACCCATTATAGACTACAAACCCCTTTCTGGTATGTACCTCACAAGACATCTACAACAACTAGAAAGGCAGCAGAAGTACCTCACAAAGAGGATTACCGGCCTCAAACAGATGTCCTATGTAGACTGTCTCAAAAAACTCCAGCTTTACTCCATCGCATATTGCCTACTCAGAGGGGATCTCTGCCTAACATACAAAGCTGTGTCAAACCCAGAGCTGCTAGACATGCTCCAGTTAAAGAAATCCCAATCCCTCTGAGCTACATGCTCTAGGGACCTAAACCTTGTCACCACAATAAACTAAACATGTTGGAGGGATATATTCCTGACCCAGAGACTTCCCATACTCTGGAACAAACTACCTATCTGTATCAGTCCAAAATCCGAGATACAAAAAAACTAAGAAATTAAAACAAAACAAAAACAACTGGCAAATTCACTGAAGACTGAATCCACGAAGTTTAATGAAGCGCTTTTCGTCCAAATACTTCTTTGAACTTCATCAGATACTAACATTTACAAAAATCAAGTTTAAGTAGTCATGTTTAACCATGATTAAAATCAGCTATCTCTCCATCTTAAAATTTAAAGGAACAGTAGCTAAAATAGCACTGTGAACATAATATGCATTTTCCTTGTCTTTAAAACTGCCTTATTTAACAAGAAAGTGAATACACTTATCGCAGCAGCAATATGATGAAAATCATATATGTAAATTGTGTAAAAATGTAAAGACTCTTCATTTATGCAACCTTACATTATAAGCATTTTCAAGTGAAAAATTAATAAGTAAAACATAATTTCTATAATGTTGTTACTACAGTATTTCATCTCATAAACTTTTCAGTTTTAAACAACAAGTGATAGGACACATGTTGTTTAATCTTGGAAAGTTATAAGCATTGATTCAAATTTGCCAGAGCAATTCCAACTTTTCTAATAATAAGGTGAATGTACCCCCTCTTGGATTACTGTCCACTTGATCAAGTATCCAGAATTTAAATACATGTTCTGGATATTGTTCTATATGCTTTGCTAAAGCATTGTCCAGTTTGTGTTTATTAATACAATATATATGTTCGTATATGCGGTCTCACATTCTACGCTCGATTTTACCAAAGTAGAATGAATCACAATTTTGACATTTAGCCACATATATGTTTATTTTAGAGATGCAATTGACTTTTCGTCTGTTACTCAAATGTGTGTTGTTTATGTGCAGTGATGCACCTACATGAATGTATTTGCAATAGGGGCAACTACCACATTGTTTCATCCCTATTGCATGTGATTGGATCCTGCACTCACCTTCAAATATATTCCTGAGTGTTCTACTCATCCTAGTAATGAATCTTGGTTCTGTACCCAATTTGTCCACTATTAGTTTGTCCTCTAACGGAGTATTCCAGTTTTTTATCAGTATTTTTTTTTTATGTGACGATAATCAAGGTTAAAAGTTGTGATACAGTTCATTGTGAAATCAGTTTGGTTCGTACCTGTCCCAATGATTGTGTCCTGGACCTGATTTTCCATATCAACCTGACTATCATTCATAGAATAGTCATTTAACCCAGTAGGGTGTTGTATACTCAGAATGGGTATGTACATACCATTAATTCTTTTATCCACAACTTCTTCTATTAGTTTGTCAATCAAAGTACTCGGGTATGCTCTTTTTGTCAATCATTTTTTTTCAAAAACTGGCACTCAGTATGGAAATCCTCATCTGTAGACACCATTCTGGCAGCCTTTACTAATTGGCCCTTTACCACCAATCTTTTTTGGTGGTAAGGGTGTGCACTTGTATAGTGCAAGAATGTGTTTGAATAAGATGGTTTCCTATACATTTTTGCTTGGTATCTCTTTTCAACATAATTTTTGGTAAGTTGGACATCTAAGAATGCTATTTCATATGAGTCAAAATTATATGTAAAAACTAAGAAGTCTGTAGTCTCATTAAAATAATCAATGAGATTTTCTGCCTCTTCATGTTTCCCTTTTATTAGTAAAAAGATGTCATCTACATAGCGTGTAAAATGAATTATTTTTGAGGCTGTTCCTTCCTTTTTGAGTACAAGTTGATGTTCACAGTAACTCATAACCAAATGCGCGAAACTAGAGCCACAGGGGGAACCCATGGCTACTCCGCTTTTTTACAGGTAATAGTTTCCTTTAAAATAAATGTAATTGTGGGATAGAACTATGTCTAGAAGTTCTTGCACTAGACTGATGTCATTCTGGGGACCCCCTATCTTCCTTAGTAATTGACTAACCCACTCTATGCCCAAAGCTTGTGGTATTGACGTGTATAAGTCCTTTACGTCTCCTGTAAGGAAGTTGTACTGTTTGTCATACTTCAATTCATTCATTTTTTGCAGGAATGACCATGAGTCTTTACATATTACGTCTTCTGTTGTTACATATTTTTTAAGTATATTGTCTATCACTTTAGCACATGCATATGTGTCAGAATTCCTACCATCAACTATAGGTCTAAGTGGAGGGTCAAATAAACATTTATGGATTTTGGGGACCCCAAACATTGTGGGTGCCACTGGTGTTAACACTATCATAGTTGTACATATCTATATCTATCTTTCCCTCTATGAATAAATCATTAATGTAGATTTTGATACGTTCATTAGCTGTGTTGTATTCATTAAGGGATGCTTTCTGATATGAACTAGAAGATAACATTAATTCTGTTTTAGTTTCATAGTCATCCAGATCCATACATACAAGGCCTCCACCTTTGTCAGGCTTCGTGATGCGTACTTTAGCTGATCTTATCAAGTTGAACCATGCTTGCTCATCTTTAGTGAAATTGTACTCATAACCCTTGAATTTATTTTCCTTTTGGTATGTTCTCATGTCCAATTCACATATCTTTTCAAATGTATGTAACAAATTGTGCAAAGGGGGATTGTATGTACTTGATATTCTATATTTTGCTTGTAGTTGTACAACTGTGTTACTCAATAACAATTTTAAATTAAGTTTCCTAACATACATTTTCAAATCATAGGTTCATAGGTTCATAGGTAGGTACTAGGCTATTGGCCTGAGGGCCTACGTAAGCCTAGCCAACAAGGTTCCCTGTCTTACGCCACCCACGAAAGTTACTTTCCTGTGCCATTGTTGAGCAGAGACACAGAAATGATCCCCAGGGTGTATTTCCTATTTCCCATCCACTCATCAAGATTTTTCTTGAAGAGTGCTAATGAAGAACTTTGCTTGACATAGATGGGTAGCCTGTTCCAGAGTATGGGAAGTCTCTGGGACAGGAATCTATCCCTCCAGCATGTCCTGTTTATTGTGGTGACAAGGTTTAGTTCCCTAGAGCATGTAGCTTGGAGGGATTGGGATTTCTTTAAGTGTAGCATGTCCAACAGCTCTGGGTTTGACATAGCTTTATATGTTAAGCAAAGATCACCTCGGAGTAGGCGATACGCTACGGAGTAAAGCTGGAGTTTTTTGAGACTGTCAGTGTAGGGCATCTGTTTGAGGCCAGTAATCCTCTTTGTGAGGTACTTCTGTGGCCTTTACAGCTGCTGCAGATGTCTTGTGAGGTACATTCCAAAAGGGGCATTGTATTCTATAATGGGTTTAATGAGTGTCGAGTAGAGGGCAACAATGACCTCTTTTTTCCGGGATGAGAACCCTTTTATGATGAGGTGTGGCACGTAGAAGGACTTCCTGACTACTGTGGCGATGTGACTATCAAAGGACAGACTACTATCCACTTGGGTCCCAAGGTCTCTTATCACACATTCAGTGTTAAGTAGACTGCTGTCTGTGTAGTAGTTCATGGATACAGAGTTTTTACCAAAGGGGATGACAATGCACTTTTTGGCATTGAGCTTGAGGCCATGGCTCTGACTCCAGGCATCTGTCTTAGTGAGGCCCTTCTGTGGGATTTCCACATCATTTCAGGACTCGACTATGTATCCTAGTTTGCAGTCATCTGCGAACTTCATCAGCCAGAGGCCTTCTGTGTTAGCCTGTACTTCAGAAAAGTAGATACCAAACAGGATAGGTCCCAGGACTGAACCCTGTGATACTCCACTTGTCACTGGTTTGAGGTCAGATTTGGAGTCTGCAGCTTTTACAGTGTGGGTTCTGTCAGTGAGCCAGTTGGCAACCCATCTTGTGGCATAGGGATTTATACCTAGTTTAGTGAGTTTAGCTATAATTCCAGAATGGGGGATGGTGTTGAAAACCTTGGCAAGGTCAAGATAGACTGTGTGAACCACCTTCCCTCATCTATGGCTTTTGTGACAGCCTCAAAGAAGTTGATCAGGTTCAGGAGGCATGATCTGCCTTTCACAAACCCGAACTGGGTGGGATCCAGAGTTTGGAGGTTACCAATGTCTTTGTTTATGAGTTCCATGATGATACGTTCCATGGCCCTGCAGACCAGGCTCGTCAGGCTAGTAGGGCAATAGTTCCCGGGATCGGTGGTGGTTCCCCCTTTGTGGAGTTGGATAACTGTTGCTGTACACCATTCAGTGGGCACAAAGCCTGATGTGAGGAGATAATTGAACATAGTGCTTGGGTGGGGAGCCAGTTCGTTCTGAAGTTCATATAAAATGCAGCCTGGGATGTTGCCCAGTCCCATGGATGCTGTGTTTTTGGCTTTAGAGAGTGCAGCTTTTACCTGCGTAGTTGTGATTACAGGGAATCAGCATTTTTCCTGTATAGATATGGGCCCTTTAGGGGGTGGGGGGGGGGGTAAAGTTAGCACTGAACCTATCTGTCAGGATGTTGGCAATATCAATTGGTTCTGTAATTTTCGTGCCGTTGTGCTTTAACTCAGAGCAGATCTGGATGTTGCCATTTAGATTCTTGACATAGCTATAGAATGTTTTGTGGTTGTCCTTAGAATCAGTGGCAATTTTGTTTTCGTAGCTAGCTTTGGAGGATCTTATAAGGGATCTCAGCTTCTTACTGAGGCTGACCAGGGAGCTCCTCCACTCATGGGATTTTACTCTTTTCCAACAATTTCTTCCTTCTGTTGTACAGTTTGTTTATGGCAGGGGACCATCAGATTGGCTTCCTTTTTTGGAGGATATGGTTCTCTTTGGGATAGCACAATCCAGGCACTCGTATAAGTGCTTGTAGAGTGCATTTGTGTAGGATTCAGCAGTTGTATCTGTATTGTCCATCTGCATGGGTGTCATGATGTTCACCACTTCTGTCTTAAGAAGCATGAAGTTGGCTTTGGAGGAATTTTTTACAATGGTTTCCTTAATGGGGGGTGGGGCGGGATGTAGATATCAAGGGTGATTAGCTTATGGTCGGATCGCACCAATGAGGAATTGACTTCAGGTTTGGAACACCGGTCACTCATGTTGGTAATGACTAGGTCAAGGATATTGTTGCCCCTGGTGGGGGTGTGGATAAGTTGATCCAGGGCATTGGAGTTTATGAATTCCAGAAAGCGCTGTGTGAAGGAGTTGGTACAAGAGTAGTTTTCCCAGTTAATGGTGGGGTAGTTGAAATTGCCCATTATTAGGGTGTTTGGTTGAACCCTAATATTTTCCAGTACATCAAGAAAAGAGGAGTGGGAATCTTGGGGCATGGTGGGGGATCTGTAGCAAGCTACAATTTGGATTGCAGTTTTGCCCAGAGTTAGTTGCACTCGGATAACCTCAAATGCATTATGCTGAGCAACTAGCCCGGAGGTGTGGATATCCTTAATGAATATGGACACACCTCCACCTTTGGTGTTCCGGTCCAGGTTACATGGCCAACATGTGTGGTATGTGTTATAGCCTGTTAGTGCAGGGGTGCTCTCTGGAGCCTTAAAGCAGGTCCCAGTCACTGCACAGATCTCAATGTTCTACATTTTAAGGAGTGCCTCAAGTGAGTACATTTTGAGATTTAGCCTTCTAGCATTGAGTAGCATTACCCTCAGTTTTTGCTTGCCTGTTCCTGTTACGGTGGTGAATTTGTCATTTAAACCTTGCCTAAAAAAGGCACAATAGGGGTGACAAGAGCCTTAGCCAGTATCCGGAATCCCAGGGGCGACAGGTGCAGACCATCTCTGGCAAAGCATCGTGGTCTGTCGACCATGTCATCCCAAGCAGACAGATACTGGATCCCCTTAGAATGACGCCAGAAGCTTAGCCAATTGTTGAAGTCAATCATTTTGTCCTTGTACTGTGGTATCATTATGGGTGATGGCAGAATGCTACTCAGGGCTAGGGTCATACCTGCCTGGACTACAAGATCAGAGAGCTCTTCCATGTCTCTTTTCATGTAGTCCAGGGAGGTATGTCTCAGGTCGTTCACACCAACATTGACAATGACAGAGTCATATTTGTACTTGTGGAGTGACCTGAGTGCATTGGTTATGTGGTGGATCCTGACACCCGACAGGCAACTGACAGTAGCCTTCTCCTTGTTTAGCCTGGTGAGTAGGACATCAGTGTGCCTGACTATAGAGTCACCTATGACTAGTGTGTTGGACACGTTGTTTTGCCTTATTGGCTGTGGTTGAGTGGCACACTGAGTCTGTGGGCTGTGTGCCATTTGGGTTGTGTTGGGGGGGGGTGGAAGTTGCTTGTGTTTCTGCTTTGGAGGTCTCTGTTGCTTGGACTGACTGTTGTTGAGAGCCTCTGCGAATGTTTTTGTGTTTTTATGGTTGGAGAGAGCTTTACCTCCAGTTTGGCTAGATAAGTGCATCTCTTACAGGTTGTAGTGTTGGGTGGTAGGAGGAGAGGGTTGTCTGTGTACATGAGGCAATTTCTACATTGCCCCAAGATGCCCAGATTTATCAGATAGACAGGAGAGAACACTGGGAGCTGACCCTTGGACATGCCTGAATAAAAAAAACTATTTTCCGCTAGATAAGTGAGGAAAAAGCAAGTGAAGAAAGTAAGTGCAGAAACTCATTTCCTCTAGGTAATGAGGAAGGTTTAGTGCTATAGTAATTAGTAGCTTATTTAGTGCTTACAACAAGTTCTGAACAAGTGTTGAGTACAAATAAGCAAATTCAAGTGCAAAAATTAAGAATCTGTATCTGCACTAGACTAGTTACAGGAAAGAAACAAGTGAAAATGCGGGCTTTCAAATCAAAAAGTTAAGAGAGATGGAAAAGATTGCCCAGATGGCCAATAACTACAATTTCTGGGCCAAAGCCACTCCTTATGTGGTAGTCAGGTTACCTAGTGCTTATCACTCCCACTGACAAGCTAGAAGGCTTCCCTCCAACACAGAAAGGCTTCGGGGGGCTCAGAAGATTATATACAGTCCTGGATACAGCAAATTTGTATCTGGACTACACTAGTTACAGGAAAGGTAGGAAACAGGCTTACAGTTTTTTTTTTTACAGAAAAGTAGCTAAAACAGCAGTAAAAACAATTCACATGCAGTGCAAGCTAGCACACTTGAGTATGTAGCAATATTAGACCAAACACAATTTAAAAATGCAATTAAATTAAAAATGACTAAAAACAAGTGCAGAAGGAGTGTATTAGGTAGAATGTGATAAAGAGATGGGACTAGGGGGAGTGCCCCAGACCAATCTACAGTGGGGCAGCAACTGCAAAAGCCACCAAATTTAAACAACAAACCAGAGTTAGGGAGGGTGGGTGAGACAAAACACTTTCAGCCGAGATCTGAAAAACTATACAGTGAATCAAAAATAACAGTGCACAACTCTGAATAAAATTAGTCCAGCAACAATTTACAGTACATAATTCTGAAGAAACAAAATAATATACTTAGCTCTGTATATTTCCAGATAGTTTGAAAAGAGCTCTGTTAGACACAGGTTCCAGCAATGATATGCTGCTAGATATGTCCATTCTCCTGGTGTAAAAGTCATTCCTTTAAATAAGGTGTTAGCCATCTCAACAGAAAATCCAATGTAGAGAATTGTCCATTAAAATGACTTCAAATGTAAAAGTCATGGGCAATCAAAATCGCCATATAGCTGAAACACCTGATGTTCATAAGGGTCATTTGCATTATATCCCATGTGCCTGTGTTACAGGAGGTTTGTGAGGTCACTCATTGGAAGTTCTAGCTTGGCTGGAGTTTTCATTTATTTTTTTCTGAATGTAGAGAATTTATAAACAAAAAAGTCATCTTCCATATTCGAAATTATAGCTGGCATTTCTGCAATATTGTTATCCAAATTCTCTGTTACTTCCATTTGGTGTGCTTTTTCCTCTGGTTCCGTCTGTTTTGCTGGCCTCCCCTCGAAAAACCCTGATAATTATTGTTCTGTTGATTGTTGGTAAGATTCTGTTGACCATTCCAGTTTTGTATACGCTCGCTTCTTCTCAGGCAACATGGCAACCAATGCACTGGACTCATCCTTGGAATTACTTATGGATTCTACAAAAGAAACTGAGGCCGTAAGCCAACTTACGGCGTTAGTACATGCCTTATCACAGCAAGTAGAACGCCTGTCAGAAAAAGTGGATTGTATAAATGGCTCTACTAATGGCTTACTAACACAAGATGAGCAACAGCAGCATCAGCAGAACCAAATGAGAGTTGTTACAAATGGTAACACCACTCAGCAGCAGTAAACAATTGATCAAGGTAACAAGGAACCAAATGTAAATGTAGTTACTACACAAGCATTGCTAAATAATGTGAACCAGCATTCTACTTCATTTTCTGGTAATGCAAGTCAGAACGGAGTTGTCACCAAACAGCAGTTTACCAAGACAATGGTCTGTTGGCAACCATGACCCAGGGCTTATTGCGGTCCTACTTTAAAAGATTGGCTTACAAGTCCAGTTGGCCTTTCTCACAACAATGAATTTAATTCAGATGGGAACTCGGCTAGGGATATGCTGAACATAACAGACTTACTAAACAGATGAATCCACAAAGCGAGTTCCTTGTCAGCAAGCAAGACGACACACCGGTTTAAAAACCCAAACGTGTTTTATTTAACCAAAACGTTTTCGCCACGGCAATCCGTGGCTTTTTCAAAGGTAAAGCAATACATTCAAACCTCACATTTCATTTATAGAAGCTCAAAGAGGAAGTGACATCATTTAATTACCTCTGAGCGGCGAACATATTTTTTTAAAAACAAAAGGACACATAAACATGTACCATCATAAGTTATAATCTTCCTTGTTGTTAAAAAAGATAGTATGTGTCTAACCTATAGTAGACACATATAACAGAACCTAAAAATGCTAATAGTAAAAAGCTTACATAAAAAAATATAAATCTGTGTATAAATAAATAACAACTACATTTTGTATAATATAAGACCAACTATACTACCAGGAATATATAAAATAGATCGATGTAAATAAATACATTTACAAAAAGGGGGTCAGTGCCTCATAGTTTCACCGAAACAGTAACAGTAAAACAGAAAAAAAAAAAAAAAAAAAAAGACTGTATTTAACAGGATTAAAAACAGAGTAGTTTGTTTTAGGTAAATGCACAGAAGCATATTGAACTCTTAGATGTTATACATTGTATATTAGAGTTAACAGGTACACTAATAAGGTTTTACTTTATTGCACATATACATTTTACTAGAAGGGACCTGTTTATAGACTGTTAAATATAGCCTTTTTTTTTTTTTTTTTTTTTTTTCTGTTTTACTGTTACTGTTTCGGTGAAACTATGAGGCACTGACCCCCTTTTTGTAAATGTATTTATTTACATCGATCTATTTTATATATTCCTGGTAGTATAGTTGGTCTTATATTATACAAAATGTAGTTGTTATTTATTTATACACAGATTTATATTTTTTTATGTAAGCTTTTTACTATTAGCATTTTTAGGTTCTGTTATATGTGTCTACTATAGGTTAGACACATACTGTCTTTTTTAACAACAAGGAGGATTATAACTTATGATGGTACATGTTTATGTGTCCTTTTGTTTTTAAAAAAATATGTTCGCCGCTCAGAGGTAATTAAATGATGTCACTTCCTCTTTGAGCTTCTATAAATGAAATGTGAGGTTTGAATGTATTGCTTTACCTTTGAAAAAGCCACGGATTGCCGTGGCGAAAACGTTTTGGTTAAATAAAACACGTTTGGGTTTTTAAACCGGTGTGTCGTCTTGCTTGCTGACAAGGAACTCGCTTTGTGGATTCGTCAGTTTGTTTTTTCTTCTTGGTTTTGGTTGTAGACTTACTAAACAGCTTGGATCAGAACTTGCTTAAATACAAGAAACTCCGCTTGGAAGTGGAATACTTCCAAGAATGTAAAAGAGCTAACATTGTACCGAAGGGTTTGAGAATGTATCAATACCCTTCTGGTCTGGTACCCAATTCTTTATTCCACCAGGAACTAATAAAATTATTTAATAAACAAGGACTGGATCTTCTAGATCTCATGTGTAAACATTATAGCATTATGGCTAACAAACTAATGGATATAGCATCTGTCCTGGATGTTCAAATTAAAACTCATGCTGATTTTGAACAGTATAAATATGAGTATTCTCGTATTTTCCAGTCAATTGATTTTCATTTGAACAAATCCAAAGACACCAAGGTCAAAAAGCTTGAGCGTGATCGCCAGCAATATCAGAACAGTATAGCATATCCACGCCCATCAATTGCACAAGTGTGGAAGGGGCGGGCTAGCGCAAACACCAATCAACCACATAGTGTAACAGGAAATCAGGAGTACATACAGAGGTGCGGGCATTTACAAAATGCAATGGCGAACAACAGTTCTGAACACTCGGTTCAGCAGGATGTTACAGAATTACAGGACAGTAGTTTTGATGCTCCCAATAACAAGTATGAGGGTCCGAGAAGAAACGAGCGTTTACAAAACCGGAATGGTCAGCAGAATCTTATCAACAATCAACAGAACAATAATTATCAGGGTTTTTCAAGGGGAGGCCAGCAAAACAGATGGAACCAGAGGAAAAAGCACAACAAATGGAAGTAATGGAGAATTTGGATAACACTACAGAAATGCCAGCTATAATTTTGAATATGGAAGATGACTTTTTTGTTTATAACTTCTCCACATTGGATATTTCTGTTGAGATGGCTAACACCTTAGCTAAAGGAACGACTTTTACACCAGCTAGGAGAATGGGCATATCTAGCAGCATTCTTGATTTGAAAATGTATGTTAGGAAACTTAATTTAAAATTGTTATTGGGTAACACAGTTGTACAATCACAAGCACAATATAGAATATCAAGTACATACAATCCCCCTTTGCACAATTTGTTGCATACATTTGAAAAGATATTTGAACTGGACATGAGAACATACCAAAAGGAAAATAGATTTAGGGGTTATGAATATAATTTCACTAAAGATGAGCAAGCATGGTTCAACTGGATAAGATCTGCTAAGGTAGACGTCATGAAGCCTGACAAAGGTGGAGGCCTTGCATTTATGGATTTGGATGACTATGAAACTAAAATAGAATTAATGTTAGCTTCTAGTTCATATCAAAAAGCATCCCTTAATGAATACAGCACAGCTAATGAACGTATCAGAATCTAAATTAATGATTTATTCATAGAGGGAAAGATAGATATAGACATGTACAGCTACATGATAGTGCTAACACCAGTGGCACCTACAATGTTTGGGGTCCCCAAAATCCATAAATGTTTATTTGACCCTCCACTTAGACCTATAGTTGATGGCAGAAATTCTGCCACATATGCATGTGCTAAAGTGATACACAATATACTTAAAAAATATGTAACAACAGAAGATGTAATATGTCAAGATTCATGGTCATTCCTGCAAAAAATTAATGAATTGAAGTATGATGAACAGTACAACTTCCTTACAGTAGACATAAAGGACTTATATACGTCAATACCTCAAGCATTGGGCATAGAGTGGGTTAGTCAATTATTAAGGAAGAAAGGGGCTCCCCAGAACGACATCAGTCTAGTGGAAGAACTTCTAGACATAGCTCTATCCCACAATTACATTTATTTTAAAGGAAACTATTACCTGCAAAAAAAAGTGGAGTAGCCAAGGTTTCCCCCTGTGGCACTAGCTTTGCAAATTTGATTACGAGTTACTGGGAACATCAATTTGTAAACAATAAGGAAGGAATAACCTCAAAAATAATTTATTTTACATGCTATTGGGATGACATCTTTTTACTAATAAAATGGAAACATGAAGAGGCAGAAAATCTCATTGATTATTTTAATGAGACTACAGACTTCTTAGTTTTTACATATAATTTTGACCCAAATGAAATAGCATTCTTAGATGTCCAACTTACCAAAAATTATGTTGAAAAGAGATACCAAGCAAAAATTTATATGAAACCATCTTAGTCAAGCACATTCTTGCACTATACAAGTGCACACCCTTACCACCAAAAAAGATCAGTGGTAAAGGGCCAGTTAGTAAGGGTTGCCAGAGTGGTGTCTACAGATGAGGACTTCCATAGTGAGTGCCAGTTCTTGAAGAAATTATTCACAAAAAGAGCATACCCGAGAACTTTGATTGACAAACTAATAGAAGAAGTTGTGGAGAAAAGAATTAATGGTGTATACATGACCATTCTGAGTATACAACACCCTACTGGGTTGAATGACTATTCTATGAATGATAGGTTGATATGGAAAATCAGGTCCAGGACACAATCATTGGGACAGGTATGAACCAAACTGATTTCACAATGAGCTATATTACAACTTTTAACTTTGATTATCATCACATAAAAAACATACTGATAAAAAACTGGAATATTACGTTAGAGGACAAACTAATAGTGGACAAATTGGGTACAGAACCAAGATTCATTACTAGGAAGGGTAGAACACTCAAGAATATATTTGAAGGTGAGTGCAGGATCCAATCATATCTATAGGGATGAAACAATGTGGTAGTTGCCCCTATCGCAAATACATTCATGTAGGTGCATCACTGCACATAAACAACACACATTTGAGTAACAGAAGAAAAGTCATTTGCAACTCCAAAATGAACGTATATGTGGCTAAATGTCAAAATTGTGATTCATTCTACGTCGGTAAAATCGAGCGTAGAATGAGAGACCGCATATACGAACATATATATTGTATTAATAAACACAAACTAGACAATGCTTTAGCAAAGCATATAGAACAATATTCAGAACATATATTTAAATTCTGGATACTTGATCAAGTGGATAGTAATCCAAGAGGAGGTCCATTCGCCTTATTATTAGAAAAGTTGGAATTGCTCTGGCAAATTTGTCTCAATGCTTATAACTTTCCAGGATTGAACGTGTTCTATCACTTGTTGTTTTAAACTGAAAAGTTTAATGAGATGAAATACTGTAGTAACAACATTATAGAAATTATGTTTTACTTATTAATTTTTCACTGGAAAATGTTTATAATGTAAGGTTAGATAAATGAGGAGACTCTTTACATTTTTACACAATTTTCATATATGATTTTCACCATATTGCTGCTGCGATACATTTATTCACTTGCTTGTTAAATACGGCAGTTTTAAAGAACAGGAAAATGCATAATATGTTCACAGGTTTACTATTAGATGTTCGATGCGAATTCCATCGACTGCACTGTTGTTGAACATGGACGTTCGAAAACGGTAATATCGAACACCAAAATCCAACCTAGGAATGGTTTTAACATGGGTCGAGATAGGTGTTCAGTGTTATTGCCGAACTACAAACCTCTCCCCCATCTTGACCCATGTTAAAACCCATTCCTAGGTTGGCTTTTGGTGTTCGATATTACCATTTTCGAACTTCCGTGTTTGACAACAGTGCAGTCGCCAGGGTTTGCTTCGAACGTCTAATAGTAAACTATGTTCACAATGCTATTTTAACTACTGTTCCTTTAAATTTTAAGATGGAGAAATAGCTGATTTTAATCATGTTTAAACATGACTATTTAAACTTGATTTTTGTAAATGTTAATATCTGATGAAGTTCAAAGAAGTATTTGGACGAAAAACACTTCATTAAACTTTGTGGATTCAGTATTCAGTGAAGTTGCCAGTTGTTTTTGTTTTAATTTCTTACCTATGTGTATCAAACAAAACCCCTCATTAGCATTCTTCAAGAAAAATCTTGATGATTGGATGGGAAATAGGAAATTCACCCCAGGGATCACCTCTGTGGCTCTGCTCGACAGGGGCACAGGAAAATATTTTTCTTGGGTGGTGAAAGCCAGGGTACCTTTTTGGCTAGGCTTATATAGGCCCTAGGGCCAATAGCCTAGTACCTGCCTATGAACCTATGAACCTATTATCTACAGCTAACTAATGCAGCAATGTTGCTCAGTACACAAACCAGTTGCTCCTTGAGCAGTGGGAGACTGTGGAATTTCAGAGAGTGTATTTATAGGTTTGAGCACTGTCATAGTGTAAACTGCAACTAACTAAATATGGCAATGCTGTTCAGCATGCAAACTAGTTGCTCTTTGAGCAGCACAAGACTGTGTGAAATTTCCAAGATTGTTATTAATAGGGAAAAAATAGAAATTAAAGGGAAAATAGAACTTTTAGGTGCTTGCAACTATACAGGGCACCTACCCAAAAAGGAGGTATGTCCAGTTCTGCATCTCTCAAGCCCTGTCAAATATGTTATGGTCCAAATTCCAGAACCTTTATTCTTTTTCCTCTCCTGGGGGACACAAATAGCCTACTTGCATGTAAAAGATGCCCCCTGGAGCATTCTGATTTTCAAGCCCTACAGGAGATTTCTCAGGTTTCAAGTGGGAGAGCAGCATTTCCCACTTATTGATCTCCACTTGAGTCTGGAAAATGCTGCAGTGTATTTAGGTTAGAGTCTATGGTCGGCCATCGAATGGCACATTTATTGCATGGTCATTTGCCGAACACAAACCCTCAACCATGTTTTTCCTTGAGGAAGCACATCATTGTAAAAAAAATATCGAACAGTCATAGTTGACCAACAGAAGGTAAACAGCAGGGAGGTACTTGTAGGTAAAGTAGCGATAAGGAAACTCTCCCTTTTTTCCACTGTAGTGCGATATCGGAGTTGGTATATATAATGGGGGGGTGCCCCCCAGGTCTATGTTAAATCATTGAATGCTTAAAAAAGTGAACAATGATTTATCGAACCCATGTAAGCAAAAGCTGACAATCTCGAACTCTTAGAACAGTGATTTTTTCCCAAGGGAAAAAAAAATCGCTGTTCCACAAAAAAAAAAAATTATAAAACATTACATAAAGTGGGGGGGGGGGTTCACCCCCACACTCCCCTACTTAAATATACCAACTCCAAGATCGCACTACAGTGACGAAAATGGCAAAGTAACAGAAGCGGCCAAGCAATTTCTTTAGCAGGGAAAGAATTCACTTATATGCCATTTCACTATTTTGCCTTTTTGTGCTTTCAAGTTCGATCAAAATGCATTTGAAAGAATGCATTTCAATCATTTAATAGGAACCCATGCCCTCCACACCCTTCCAATTATATATACCAACTCTGAGATCGCACTGCAGTGGGGAAAGGGAAAGTTTCCTTATCGCTACCTTACCTACATGTACATAAGTGCTGTTTACTTTCTGTTGGATAACTATGACCATTTGGTGTGTTTTTTTATGATGATGTGCGGTTTCACTGAAAGGGACTTTCGATGGTTTGTGTTTGGCAAATTGCCATTCAATGGCTAAACATAGACCCATTTAGGTGAAGGAAGGGCTATTTCTCAGTCCTGACAGAGTATAAGAGATTGAGACCCAGCTCCAGTATGCATTATCTCTGCTATTGTTGATGACCAGTGCCTTTGTCATACTAGTTCACTTGTTTGCAAATATAGGGTTGGACAGACTGATCGATTACACTTGAGGATGTTTTAGCTTTATTTAGGAAGTTTGTGGCAACAGTTGGAAGAATCTCTAGACTCAAGGTTCTGTTGTTTCCCTCTTTGATCACACTACAACAGTTAGGAAGTTGGCAGAATGAATGTGGGTAGGCACTGTGCATTCCCTTTTCCTGCCAAGACCCAGTGACAGCTGCATCTGGCATTGGATGGGACAAACACCAGCATCTGTGTACTGTGAAGGGAGTGTAGTCACTGCATATTCCACGCAACATCAAGTGAAAGATATATTGGTGGTCTTCCTTACTTTAGTAATATTCAAAAGCTTACTAAAGCCAGGAATTCTTCACAAGGTTACAGGGAAAAGCACGGTACATAATCAGTCAGGGAAGCAACCATAGCAGCAGGGCCTGGGAAATGTGGAGTCTGTCCCTGTCTTCAGTCTTCTGCTGCTGACAGTGCATCTGGTCTAGGATCAAAATGTTCTGGCATATTACTTCAGTCAAGCAGATCTTATAGATCATGAACTACAGTTTCGTCAGTAAATGTTTGCAGCTCTTACAGTACCCTAAAAGGGTATGTATTTCGCTCCCATGGCAATGCCCACCACCTGAAGTGCTGAGTAAGAGCACAGTATGCTTAGGCAAAGAGTTTGGAGACAGGAACTTGCTAAATGCAGTTCCTCACCTTCCTCTCATTCAAGGAGTTCTGCAAACGGCAAGGAGAGGAAAAACTCAAACATACTGTAGCAGCCTCATGTTGGCCAACACAGATATATTTCTTATCTGTTAGGGAGTGTGGTCTGGTCCCTGTTCTTTAGTCTCAGGGAGTCTGGCAGTTAGGGCCAAAGATTAACACTATAAGCTATTAAACAGCTGCTTCCTCAGCCTTCATTTGCCAGTTTTATGACTCTGAGCAAGTCAGACAGTTCCCCGGTCATCCCAGACAAGAGACACATATCCAGTGGTTTTATCTGGTTAATAAATAGCTATAAATTAAACAAAGAAAAGTTTCTTCAGTAAAAAAGGTAGGATTCTGGGAATCACGGTGATCAACCTACAACAGTCTTGTTTGTGTGCATGAGGAGCATCTGAGGACTGCGTCTGGGAGGCCTTTGAGACAATCAATCAAAAAGAAATGGTCAAAAAAACTATCAGCAAACCTTGGGGTATATTTTTTTGCAGGAGGTAAGCCTCTTTACACCTCCCATGTGGGGGGACACCCTGCACCCCCAAACTTAAAAATGTCTACTCTGAGGTATCACAACAGTTGAGCAAAAAAGAACATCCACATTCAGAGAACGTTGTTTTGCCCACATTTTCTCTGTCATTCAGCACTCTCTGAAAATACCTTTGATGGCCTGACTCATACCCAGATTCTGTACGCTCCTTTTATAGTCCTCATTTGACAGCCTAACTGCTGACTTCATTGTACCTAACAGGAAATTACTTTCAGAGGAGGTGATACATATTATTGTAGAGGCCAGAAAACATATTTCAAGGAAATTGTATGTGTCTCAATAGAAGAAATTTTCCATCTTCTCAGCTTGTCTCCCTAAGGTGGCTTTTCTGGCCTCAAGACCTGTAGTTGTAATCTTCCCTTAAAAAATATCCTAAAACTGAAGCCCCCAATAACGGTTATGCTTCCCTTTTAGGACATGAACTTAGTTTTGCAATAATTAGCTAAATGTCATTTTGAGCTCATCTTCTCAAACTCTTTGAACATCAGTATATAGAGAATTATTTTCTTGTTGATAGTTACCTCTTCATGGAGAGTTTCTGAACTGCAAGCTTTGACTTGTTCTCTATATGTTTTTTCTTAAGGATAAGTTTGCCTTGTGTACCAGTCCATCCTTTAAAATCATGTCTGAGGTGGTACATAGTGAGAAGACTCAGTCATATTCCTTTTACCCTTAAGCCCACAAAACAGGGAGGTTGTTGCATTTGATGAAACTAAAAAGACAGGGTTTCTGGCTTCTGTGGCCAAAGACATTATGAGGTCTGATATTTTTTTTTTCATTTTCTCAGAATAAGTTAGGGTGCCAATGTGGATAAACAAACCATTTCCAAATAATTTTCCAGTTGTATTTATTGCAAAGGAGTCCAATCAAATCTTATATGCCTAGGACAGCAGAAACTTTGGGTACTTTTTCTTTAAACAGGGAATTTAGTTGTGAGTTTGTTCATAGGTTCATAGGTTCATTCTAGGCTATCTGCCCTAGGGCATTTATAAGCCTAGCCAGAGTGTGTTTGGCTTTCGCCACCCATTTTAAATTAATTTTGCTATGCCCTTTTCCGAGGTTAGTATACTGTGCCTCTGTCTAACAGTGACACAGAAGTGATACCCGGGGTAAACCTACAATATACCATCCACTCATCAAGATTCCTCTTGAAGAGAGTCAATGAGGGACTCTGCCTAACCTGGACTGGGATTTTATTCCAGAGTGAAGGGAGCCTCTGGGTTATGAATCTGTCCCTCCAGCATGTCCTATTTATGTCAGTGCTGAGGTTCAAGTCTCTCGAGCATGTAGCTCAATGGGATTTAGATTTTCTGAGGTGCAGCATGTCAATTAATTCCGGGTTGGACATGGCTTTATACGTCAGGCACAGATCGCCTCTGAGCAGGCGGTATGCCACTGAGTAGAGCTGGAGTTTCTTTAACCGGGCAGCATATGGCATCTGTTTGAGCCCTTTGATCCTCTTGGTGAGGTACTTTTGGGGTCTTTCCAGTTGCTGCAGGTGTCTGGTAAGGTACATCCCAAAAGGGGCATTGTACTCAATTATGGGCCTGATGAGGGATGAGTAAAGAGGCACGATGACCTCCCCTGATCTAGATGTGAATCCCTTCGTGATTAGGTCGGCTATATAAAATGTTTTTCTAACCACTTTGGCCACGTGGTTGTCAAATGAGAGATTGCTATCAATTTGGGTCCCCAGGTCCCTAATTACTTCTTCTGTATTTAATGGATTACCACCTATGTGGTAATTTGTGGGCACTTTGTTTTTGCCAAAGGGGATGACTATACACTTTTTGGCGTTTAGCTTGAGGCCATGGCTCTGGCACCAGTTGTCTGTTTCTATGAGGCCCTTTTGGAGGATGCTTGTGTCGGCTGGAGAGTCGATTATGACTCCCAGTTTGCAGTCATCTGCGAACATGGTCAGCCACAGTCCTTCCGTGTTGGCCTGTACCTCCGAGAAATATATACCGAACAAGAGAGGTCCCAGGACTGAGCCTTGTAGGACGCCACTTGTAACTGGTTTGGAGTCTGACATGGCTCCAGCAATTCTAACCATGTGGGTTCTGTCCTTGAGCCAGTTTGCAACCCATCTAGTGACATAGGGGTTTATATTTAAGCTGGTGAGCTTATCTATAATGCCCGAGTGGGGTATTGTATCAAAGGCTTTTTATGAGGTCCAGGTAGGCTGTGTGGACCACCTTCCCCTCATCAATGGCCTTGGTGACTGTTTCAAAGAAATCAACCAGGTTTAAGAGGCAGGATCTGCCCTTAACAAAGCCAAACTGGGTAGGATCCAGTGTCTGTAGGTCCCCAATATCTTTATTTATGAGGTCCATAATGATCCTTTCCATAGCTTTGCAGACCAAGCTAGTCAGGCTTATGGGGCGATAGTTTCCAGGATCCGTTGAAGCACCACCTTTGTGGAGAGGGACCACTGTTGCTGTACGCCACTCTTTGGGTACATATCCTGTAGTAAGGCTGAGATTGAACAGTAGTTTTATGTTTGGGTTTAGCTCTTCTTGGAGTTCATGTAGGGCGCAGCCCGGGACACCGTCTGGTCCCATTGATGCTGTGTTTTTTGCTTTGGAGAGGGCAGCTCTTACCTGAGCATCTGAGATGTCAGGGGGGGCAGCACTCTGTTGGGATAGATATTTCCCTCTTGGTGGGGAGGGGGGGAGAAGTTTGCGCTGAACCTGTCAGCTAGGATGTTGGCAATGTCTGTGGGTTTGGTGTATTTTTTGTCATTTTGGACTAATTCTGAGCATATCTGGGAATTCCCACCCAGGTTCCTAACATAACTAAAGAAAGCCTTGTGATTATCCTTAGTGTCCTGTGCAATTTTTCTCTCGAAGCTGGCCTTAGACGATTTTATGAGTGCCCGTAGCTTTTGCTAATACTGATCAGAGATGCCTTCCTTTTTGGGATTTTGCTCTATCATGTAGTAGCTTCCTCCTTCTATTGTATAGTTTGTTTATGGCTGGGGTCCACCAGACAGGACGTCTGCCTTTGGAGGATTGGGTCTTGGTTTTATTTGGGATTGCATGATCCATGCATTCCTGAAGGTGTTCATAGAATGCGTTTATAAAGGATTCTGCGGTCTGGGCCATATTTTTCACAGGCCCGGGGGCTTTGAAGGATTCCACCTTGGTTTTGAGGAGTGTGAAATTTGCTTTAGAGAAGTTTTTCACTGTGGTTTTCAGGGCAGGGGGTGGAGTCGGGATGTGAATATCCAGTGAGATTAGTTTATGGTCTAATCTTACCAGTGAGGGATTCACTTCTGGTCTGGAGCATAGAGTCCCCATGTTAGTGATGATCAGGTCCAGTATGTTTTCCCTCTTGTGGGAGTGGTAACAAGTTGTTCCATAGCATTTGAGTTTATAAATTCTGGGAACCTTTGGGATAGGGTGTTGGAGCTAGAGTAATGCTCCCAGTCTATGTTTGGGTAGTTGAAGTCGCCCAATATAATGGTGTTTGGAAAGACCTTCATATTTTCCAGTGTTCTCAGGAAGGCTGAGTGGGGTTCCTGGGTTTGGGAGGGTGGTCTGTAGCAGGCTATAAACTGGAAGGCAGTTTTACCCACTGTTAGTTGCACATGGATAGTCTCTGATGCTTCATGCTGTGCCACCAACCTGGAATTGTAGGTATCTTTGATGAATATTGATACTTCCCCTCCTTTTGTGGTTCGGTCCAAGTTTCCGGGCCAAAAAGCATGGTATGAGGTATAACCTGGTAGTGCTGGGGTGCTCTCGGGAGCCTTGAATCAGGTTTCTGTTACTGCACAGATATCGATGTTCTCCATCCTAAGTAGAGTTTCGAGTGCGTGCATCTTGAGGTTTAGACTTCTGGCATTGAGTAGCATTACTCCTAGTTTCTTATCCCTTGTGATACCTATGCAGGTGGGTTTGTCTTTTGAGCCTTGCCTAAAAAGGCACTATGGGGGTAGCAAGAGCCTTTGCCAATATCCGAAAGCCCAGGGGTGACAGGTGCAAGCCATCCCTTGCGAAGCATCGTGGCTTGTCATGCATGTCATCCCAGGCTGACAGGCATTGGATCCCCTTTGAATGACACCAATACTTAAGCCAATTGTTGAAATTGATCATCTTGTCTTCATATTGTGGCATCATTCTTGGCGAGGGTAAGATGCTACTCAAGGTCAGGGTCATACCGGCCTGGGCTACATGCTCAGAGAGCTCCTCTATGTTTCTTTTCATGTAGTCCAGGGAGGTACGTCTCAGGTCATTCACACCAGCATGGACAATGACTGAGTCATATTTGTACTTGCCTTGGAGTGACCTGAGTGCTTGTGTTATGTGGCGGATCCTAGCACCCGACAGGCAGCTAACCGTGACCTTCTCCTTGTTCAGCCTGGTGAGCAGGACGTCAGTGTGCCTGATGATAGAGTCACCTATTACAAGCGTATCAGGTGTGTTGTTTAGCCTTAAGGGCTGTGACTGTTCGGCACACTGGCTTTGTGAGCTATGTGTTGCACGTGTTTTGTTTTGGGGTAGCGGTTGCTTGGGTGTCTGCTTTGGAGGTCTCTGTTGCTTAGGCAGATTTTTATTTAGAGCCTCCGAGTATGTTTTTGTGTGTTTATGTGTTTGGTTTGCTGTTGTGGTAGGTCTATGTGAGACTGGAATTGTAGTGAGTGTGGTTTCCTTCACCTCCTGACTGGTTTCGCCAGTACTGAGTTGAGAGAGCTTAGCCTCCAGTATGGCTACATGGTTGCATCTCTCACGTGTTGGAATTTGTTGGGAGGAGGAGAGGGTTGTCTGTGTACATGAGGCAGTTGTAACATTGCCTCAAGATTCCCAGATTCACCAGCTGGACCGGAGAGGAGATTGACAACTGACGTTTGGACATGCTAGAATAGTATTTGGAATTCCTTTATAATTGAAAAAAATGGCAAATGGGGAACAAGGTACTCAAGGGGAGTTTGTGAGGGTGTAGTGCTTTTAATTTTTTAGTGCTGACTTATATAATTGCTTTAGTGAGCAAGTGCCAGATAACTTAAATGCAATGTGTTACAGGTAACTTAAATGCAAAAACGACAAACAGTAACTTTCTTTCAAGTGAAACAAGGAAATAAGTACAGTAAGCAATGCAGATATCACTAGGGATCCACAGAAGCACTGAAATGCCGCGTTTTAGGTGGAATTAGCAGTTCAGGGAAATAAGCAAACAAACAACAAGCATACAAACAAAGCTAGATTCAGCAGGCCTGGATCTAGTCTATGCTACAGCAAACAAGGTGTACCAATTTCAGTAAGAAACAGTTCAAATATGCAGGCACTACAAGCCTTTAACCAGAAATTCCCAGCTCAGAAGGGCAGAGTCCAGCCTCTCCTCCCACAAGAGTGCAGACCACAAACCCTTTTAATGTAAAATAACTGGCCTGAAGCCCAAGTGCTTAAACCAGAATTAATACACTTTTGGAATAACAGACACTGAGCCCTCAATCAGCAGTTCCCAAATTAGAAGGATGTAAGCTACCAGTTCTGCCACTACAGTGCAGACCACAAACCTTCTTAATGTAAAACAACTGGCCTGAAGCCCAAGTGCTTAAACCAGAATTAATACACTTTTAGAATAACAGACACTGAGCCCTCAATCAGCAGTTCCCAACTTAGAAGGATGTAAGCTACCTGTCCTGCCACCACAGTGCAGGCCACAAACCTTCCTAATGTAAAACAACTGGTCTGAAGCCCAAGTGCTTAATCCAAAAGGCTTAGAATGATAGCTACACTTTAATCAAGTTACTACCAAGCAGTAATAAATACATTTTAATACTTTAAAGAATGCCTCGATTAGTGCTCAAGTTATACAAACAAAGCTAGATTCAGCAGGCCTGGATCTTGTCTCTGCTAGAGCAAACAAGGTATACCAATTTCAGTAAGAAGCAGTTCAAATATGCAGGCACTATAAGCCTTTAACCAGAAATTCCCAGCTCAGAAGGGCAGAGTCCAGCCTCTCCTGCCACAAGAGTGCAGACCACGAACCCTTTTAATGTAAAATAACTGGCCTGAAGCCCAAGTGCTTAAACCAGAATTAATACACTTTTAGAATAACAGACACTGAGCCCTCAATCAGCAGTTCCCAACTTAGAAGGATGTAAGCTACCTGTTCTGCCATTACAGTGCAGACCACAAACCTTTTTAATGTATAGCAACTGGTCTGAAGCCCAAGTGCTTAAACTAAAAGGCTTAGAATGAGTTACACCAAGCAGTAATAAATACAATTGAGTACTTTTAAGATGACGCAGGAAGAAACACAAATACAGTAAAAGCAGATAATTTTTTTTTTTTGGAGTGAGCAAATGAGATGGGCCCAGGAGTTACAAGACAGAAACAAGTGCAAATGCAGGCCTTCAAATCAGAAAGTTGAGAGAGATGGAAGACCACCCAAACGGCCAATAACTACAAATTCTGGGGGTAGACAGGTTACCTAGTGCTTACCACTCCCACTGATAAGCTAGAAGGCTTCCCTCCAACACAGAAAGGCTTGGGGGGCTCAGAAGCTTACAAATAGTCTTGGATACAGCAAATCTGTATCTGGAACACTAATTACAGGAAAGGTAGGTTTCAACAACTATTATATGTTGGATTGGCAAAGGCTGGACAGGGCTCACTATAACAGTCCTTCAGAGAACATTAACTAGTAGCTCTGTCCATAGTTTAGATGTATAACTTTGCATTTTAACCATATGTAAGGACTGCACAGGCAGAACTGAAGGAAATAATGCAGTACAGTTGTTTGAGAAACTTACCATTACAGTGGATATAGTCATTCACCCCTGTTTCTCTGCATTATTTGGACATAGCTATTTTGTGTTGCTACACTATTTTGAGTTTTAATCAGTAGCTTTGGCACCAGTCATTTCTTTTATTAGACCCTTGTGTAGGATGTTGATGTTGTGGGGAGGAAATCTACAATAGCTCCTAATTTACAGTCATCTGCAAACTTGATGAGCCAGAAGCCTTTGCCAGTAGACCATATGATATTCACAAATGATGAAATGGAGTGAATTGGCACCAGTTTGGCATATGACACCATTAGAATGCTCATCTGATAGCAGCGCTTCTTCCATGGAGCAGGACACTGTGCACAAGCCCTGTTACAGAGCCACACATAAATGAGCCATACATCTGTGGCAGTGTTGTTACTCCTTAATGATGGCAGGTCATGGTGTGACATTATGATGTCACTAAGACTTTACTAGCACGTCTCTTATAGCTACGTTATTCACTGACTGAAGTGTGCAGTATACTGTAACCATTTGTACATCTACTGTTGCCACTAGTAAGGAAGCAGATCTGTCTGACACCTGTGGTACACAGAATGGTCTGCATTATTCTGGCATACAGCAGTGTTATTAATATATTTTTTTCGTGTAAATTATAAGGTAGAATATTGTCTGATTCCAAGTAACCGCACTGTGTCTATTTGCACCATTCTAGCATACATCACTATCAGTGAGAAGCATGTGATGACAGCTGTGTTACTGTCTGATTGGCAGAATGCAGTGCTGTGACACAAGACAACTGTGGAAGTGTCACCAGTGACACACTGATCATCTGTCTCACAAGTATTTATTTATTTATTAAATGGTTAAGTGATCTGGTCAAAACAGCTAACTGACCTTACCATCACACACCCTTTTTATCCATGACTACACCCTCATGGAGAGTGGCAAATTCAATAAATATGGACTCTTTAGAGGAGTAAGTCAACTGACATGTTTTGGAGAGGTGGAAAGAAACCAAAGTACATGACTAAAATTTACGACCACATTAGGAGGACATGCAAACTCCAAACAGTAACCAATGATCAGGAATGAATCCCAGACCCTGAAACACTGAGGCAGAGATCTTAACAACTAACATACTGGGCTGCATATGTCCTGGTTTGTAAGAATAACATGTAATAGTTGGTATCATTCTGACTAAGGCAGTCCTAACTATGGTGGTGCAGACCATCAGACTTACATATGTACCACTCCATGAATGCAGGCAACATGTAATGCTCACAGGCATTTTAAATTTCAGATAATTTGCAAAAGAGCATAACAGCAGTGACAAGTGCTTGGATCTCCCACAAGGAAGTTCTTTTTTTTTTTTTTTTGTACAGATGAACAATTAAACAGTTTAGCTGTCACTCAAACTTGTTTACCAGCTTTTAGTGCCAGTATTACAGTTAACTGTCTTGTACAGTATATCCTAATTTCTGTAATTAGGCAGTACCACTTCTTGTTGAAACACCAGTTGTTTAACCAACCAGATATAATGTTGCACTGTTATCTATTATTTTCATTTGCCTTTCTATGCATACTTATCCTGAAATCAAACATTTTTGATCAGCTCATTGGATAATTACTATTTGCCTGATTTTTTAAAGCTTTGTACAATATCGGTTTGTATTAATTGTGATGTATATGTATTCATGTTTACACGACATTCACTGTTGTACAGGCTCAGTGTTTGAGCCTGTCTTGTGGGTGAAGTGGATCTTTGACCATCCCACCTACCCATTTAAAAAATACGTAAATAAATAAATACACTTGTCAGTCTACCTTATGAGATATTAATAGAAATGTTTATTATACTTGCTAGTAATACTGTTAATAGACTAACTACCTTGTTAGGCTGTATTTTCACCCCTGAATGTATTTTTTCTTCACCATCAGCAGTAGACTTGTTTGTACACTATCACAAAATTATACATCACTTCTGCCAAGTCTAAGACAAGATGCCTCTTAGACTTGATGAAGGTGGATAATTTATCCAGTAGCTACTATGTTTTTAGAAGTACTACCACATATTCTTTATTAATTTGTAACAGAAGTGCTACTCTCAGAAGTCTGCTTTTAAATTGGCTTGTTATGCATCTAAGCAAGTGGGTCATGACAGCTGTGTTACAAAATCAGAGGGGACAGCTGGGCTGTCTGCTGTGCCAGGTTTCCTCAGAGCATGGCCTCCTGCCAGTATTGTGCGATTGTGAGAAATGCTGAACTTCACTGCTAGCACTTGACGCTACACAGAGCCTTCTGGGATTGTCTTCCTTATGCAGCAGTAAACAACAGTGTAAGGGCAATAATACAGATCCTCCACTTCACTAAATTCTTCTGAGACCCTTAGGACATAATATCGCACAAAACACATCCACTTGTAATAGCTAAGGGCTTCCCTTGGCAGAAGCTTCTGTCATGTGGGTACAGATCTTTTTTGTTTTTTTTCAAACTATTTTTTAGAATGGTACTAATAGTAATTTACACCATTAAACTCCTGAATAAGGGTTATACCTAAATTATATTTAGTTGTTATATTAGGTATATATGAAGCAACGAATGTCTGCATTTATTTATTTATGTTTGCACGTATGTATATTTGTTTTATTAGTTGGGCTGTCTACAGGGTTAAGACCCATTCTAGTGAAGGTATGGGGAAAAAACTTACGTATGGCAGAGCAGATTTATTGATGTATGCAGTTGAATTATTTTGGTTAAAAAGGATTACAAACTGCAATTTAGGATACTTTGTGTCAAAGAGAATTGTACCGTTGTTCTTCTTCCTGGTCCAAATAGAGAATCATAGAGGGTGTCTAGCTAAGGGGTGGCTACAGTTGTATTTCATGTCTGCACCAGTGATATGTCCAGTTGTATTTCATGTCTGCACCAGTGATATGTCTTTTTCTTCAACCTTTATGATGCGTCTTGTGCTTATTTTATTTAGTTAAGACACGTAAGTAACAAAAGGAGTATTTCCATTATTACGGTTACACTAAAATAACCATTTGTAGTCCCTGAGATTTTGGAGAACTGCTCATATTGATTCTGTGCTGTGTGGTTGTATAGAGATTCTTTGTCGGAATAAAGTCCCAGAATTCTTTTTACAGATGTTACCTATTAAAATAAATCAAACCTGCAGCACTACTTTTGTAAGAGAAAGCCTTAATCACAATTTAAGTACATCTGATGAAATCAGTCTACCTCAAACCCAGTGAAAATTTCCAGACAACATAAATAGTAGGAGTCTGTAAACAGTGTAGCTCTTCCTTTAGGTTTAAGTTTCCAAGACGCATTGTTTTGCACTTGTTTACATTGAGCTGTTGTTCATGAACTTTTAATGCTACCCCAAACAGTAATGCAGCATCTGGTTCCATACTGGTCCTACTGGATCCCTCAATCTGCATAGGCTAAAAAGGAATTGCAGGTGCTTTTGTGAGATTTTCTGGCAGGCAAGTAGATCTGTTTGTTGGGTAGCAGACACTCGTAGATGGCTATTGATATGAGTGGAGAACATGAGTTTCAACTGTTCAAAAGATTCTGGTAGCACACAGAAGGTAACAATCAGAATCTCAGATTCTGACATCTGGCCCTGTCCTCCTCACGCTTCTGAAAGTACAATCTTAACTTGAAAGGCAGGTGAGCATTACACTGTGATAGTTTTCATCATTAAGGATTTGTTTCCTGCTGGGTTTTTTTTTTTTTGAGTATGGGTACACTGTTTTGTCATCTAAAATGGAAGATGTAAATAACTAGTTCACTTACTGTTCCTGCCCCAGCTGATCTCTTGGATGGATGGAGCAATTGTGTAAGAAGCCCTTGCATTTCCTAATAACAGATAAGCATTTGGGGGGTGGACAGTGGATGTACACAGCTCCAGCATGCATGTTTTATGCTACTTTTGTTGATATAAATAGTGGAAAAGTACCTCAATCCATCAGCAGACCACCACCATACACAGCAGAGGTGCCTGAAGGGGTCTTGCTGTTTGACAAACTGTGTGGCTGTGCCTGCATTCCACCCATACCTTTATCTGAGCAAATGTTCTAACTTTCAGAATCACAGTAGATCCCTCACTGCAGTGAGGATCTTGTAAACTCTGAAATTCAGGGCTTGTTATGCATATTCAGTCAGTAGGTTGTTCAGTCATATCAGATTAAAAGAGGGCAGTGTCCATGACGCAAGAAACATAAAATTAATAAATCTAAATGTTGGCCACATTATGAGCTGATGCTGTTTGCAAAAAGACTGACAGCTAGTGATTGAGTATCCTAATAAGTGCAGTGTGAAGGCTGTGAATGACTGCCCCCAAGTAGTGTGTATGTTCTGTGACAGACGTTGGATGTGGTGTGCATGCCAACAGGATCCTGAATTGTGAGGCTTCCACTTTTTCAGGTAGCTGTAAGGAGAGAGATGCCAGGAACAGAAGGAAAAACAAAATTGCTCATTGCCTGAATAATGCTCTCCCATAAATATCTCACTCTCACTCACAGGTCTACATGAGGGTTGGCAGGCAGCGAGGATGAAAACATGGAGAGACAAAAAAGGAAAAGAATATCTTGTCCTAGATTAAAATATGCCTGCATATGTTCAATGTGCTCCTTTATATCCTGCTTACTGTCCTAGATTAAAATATGCCTGCATATGTTCAACGTGCTCCTTTATATACTGCTTACTGTCCTAGATTAAAATATGCCTGCATATGTTCAACGTGCTCCTTTATATACTGCTTACTGTCCTAGATTAAAATATGCCTGCATATGTTCAACGTGCTACTTTATATCCTACCTACCGTCCTAGATTAAAATATGCCTGCATATGTTCAACATGCTCCTTTATATCCTGCTTACTGTCCTAGATTAAAATATGCCTGCATATGTTCAACGTGCTCCTTTATATACTGCTTACTGTCCTAGATTAAAATATGCCTGCATATGTTCAACGTGCTCCTTTATATACTGCTTACTGTCCTAGATTAAAATATGCCTGCATATGTTCAACGTGCTACTTTATATCCTACCTACCGTCCTAGATTAAAATATGCCTGCATATGTTCAACGTGCTTCTTTATATCCTGTTTACTGTCCTAGATTAAAATATGCCTGCATATGTTCAACATGCTCCTTTATATACTGCTTACTGTCCTAGATTAAAATATGCCTGCATATGTTCAGCGTGCTCCTTTGTATACTGCTTACTGTCCTAGATTAAAATATGCCTGCATATGTTCAACGTCCTCCTTTATATCCTGCTTACTGTCCTACATTAAAATATGCCTGCATATGTTCAACGTGCTCCTTTATATACTGCTTACTGGCATATGTTCAACGTGCTCCTTTATATCCTGCTTACTGTCCTAGATTAAAATATGCCTGCATATGTTAAACATGCTCCTTTATATCCTGCTTACTGTCCTAGATTAAAATATGCCTGCATATGTTCACCGTGCTCCTTTATATCCTGCTTACTGTCCTAGATTAAAATATGCCTGCATATGTTCAACGTGCTCCTTTATATACTGCTTACTGTCCTTGATTAAAATATGCCTGCATATGTTCAACGTGTTCCTTTATAGCCTGCTTACTGTCCTAGATTAAAATATGCCTGTATATGTTCAGCGTGCTCCTTTATATACTGCTGACTGTCCTAGATTAAAATATGCTTGCATATGTTCAACGTGCTCCTTTATATACTGCTTACTGTCCTAGATTAAAATATGCCTGAATATGTTCAATGTGCTCCTTTATATCCTGATTACTGTCCTAGATTAAAATATGCCTGCATATGTTCAATGTCCTCCTTTATATATTGCTTATTGTCCTAGATTAAAATATGCCTGCATATGTTCACCGTGCTCTTTTATATACTGCTTACTGTCCTAGATTAAAATATGCCTGCATATTTTCAACGTGCTCCTTTATATCCTGCTTACTGTCCTAGATTAAAATACGCCTGCATATGTTCAGCATGATTCTTTATATACTGCTTACTGTCCTAGATTAAAATATGCCTGCATATGTTCAACGTGCTCCTGTATATACTGCTTGCTGTCCTAGATTAAAATATGCCTGCATATGTTCAACGTGCTCCTTTATATGCTGCTTACAACTGTCATTATTAAGAGACATTGATTTGAGACATCTTTGGTATGCACATAATACCATGTTTGTTTGTTTTTTAATTGGTGCACTCACTTCACTCTGTAACACATCTCTTTTCTTTAAAGAGAATGGCAGAAATAAAGAGACGCACATTCAGCTCTTAATGGTAGAGAATGTTGTAGGTCAAAATAATATGTCATAAATGAGTTTGGTACACTCAAGAAATGTATATTAAATTTCCCCAACCTCAGATTAGTTTTGTGCGATGTGCAACTGAGCAGCTGTCTCAGCTACAAAGTACAACTAAGGTGTTTCTACAAGCTATAGATCTTACTTTGAGTGGACCTCTTAATTGCTGGGTGCTTGGTTACTTTTCCTTCATGCCTTTTCAGTGACTGATTATTTAGTTTTGTACACTCCTGTTAAACCATGGTGGGTGCTTTTGCACCAGAATAAAAGGTGTGGCGGTTCCTAGAATTCCTGCATCTCAGGTTCTGTCTAGGTGTTCAGACATTTCCGAACTCCTCTTCATGTCCATTCATGTAAATTTTCTGCAGTAAGCAGCTAATAAAGCTAGGCCTTCAAAATTTGCCTATAGTCATTGAAGCACCATTCAGGACACCACAACAACTGCCTCTGTTTCCTGGATCCCTTTGTATAAGACATGTTTGTCACAAGTGACAGTGATTTTACCCAGTGATTCACTGGTATAGGCAAGAAATGCTGGATGCATACTTTAATGCACACCTTTTGGCCACAGTAGGGAATAATTAATTCAAGGGTGAGCCAAATGACCTGTCACACAAACCTAAGCATGGACCTGTGATGCAAATCTTAGGTAAACACACAGCCAGGACCAAAGTAAAGAATGTACCCCCACCTAATTCCATCCTGCTAGCCGCCCCTACCAAAACTTCCATCAATATTATACAAGTGATATGTTTCATTAGCAGTCCCTTATCACCCTTGGATAATGCCCAAGAATGCAGGTAAAACATAGATTCTGCATGATTCCCACGTGTAGAAAAACTGTAGAAGAAACAGCTATGTTCCCTTCTAGTGAGAAGTTTGATTAGAGAGGTGCTTCCACTGGTACCCACTCACAGGATCAAAATGTGGGGCAGGCAGATGTACCACAGCAGTGAGCAGGGTAGGATCTTTGTCACAATGACCATGTCTTTGGGGCTGAATGTGGGATTAGGGGCTTGACTCCCTTCATCCCTTCCTTTACCTGAGATAGACAGTTCAGATATTTACACAGATTTTCTTGTGCACAGCCCAGAATCTTCAGCCATCTTTGAACTGACGCTGACTGTAATAATTTTCTTAGACCATTGGGAGATTGCTGCTGAATGAATCAAGATGAGAACAAGAAGTGCTTTTGAAAGCAGTTTAAAAGTGTGCCTTAACATCATGGATAAAATGTCTGTGTGTACTAACATTGAAGTCTGCCACAATACTAACTGAGGTTGTTGAATCTCTCAGGATAAGGGAGTATTTTCTTGTAGGAGTTAGAGTGACCTCAGGTTTAGTATAGTTAGAGTCATGGAGACACAGCGTGGTGCACAAGGACTTTCCCTCCGTAAAAATGCTTAATTTTAAAACACTAATATTATGATAACATCTTTTTTTTTTCTCTTTTATAATCACAGAGTTTGTACCATCAGTATACTGACATGACTCTGTGCAGGTCAGCATGATTCAATGATTCAAACAGATACCTAACTAGGAAGGGTAAGTTCTACATGCTGATGAGTACATCCCATGGGCACATTCACACTCAGTCTGCAGATTTCATTGAGAATTTTGTTTGTAATACCTCTCGTCTCCCTCTATACGATAGGCAGACTGATGTTTTCATCTCTATGCATTAGCTCCAGATGTTCTCATCCCTCCTCCTTTCACGCTAATCTGGCTATGAAATACGAAGGTAGTGGGATACAAAACATTTACAAAGGACCAGATCCTCGGGGCATATATTTTCAAGATTTATATTTCAGAAAAGTTGTTTTTTCTTTTCACAGTTGCTGTACAGTGGAGAAAGGAAAATTGCCAAAACTTAAGTATTTCTCTTTCTTTGATTTTTCTGTATTGTATTGATTTAAGCCCTAACTTTGATAGGGTTTCTGTCTATACACACTGAGCAGAGTGGATGAGAGTTGTTGACCACAACTGTCAGCTGAGATATATAAGTATCCTGGTTTTTTTTCCGATTATTTATACAGATTATTGTTTCTAACAATTAATATATAGCACTTTTATTGCCTGCTTTTTAGTCTTTGAGTGTATTTTATTGCTATTAACTAATCTGCATAAGTAACTGATTTGTTTGCAGTTAAAGGCATTCTGTATCTTTACAAATCTTTATCTGTTTAAAAACTTTCATTTGTGGCTTTCTCTAGTGCTTACTGTCTGTAGGCTATTGTTTTTGTATACTTGGTGGCTTTGCAGTTGCCCACCCCTACTGTAAATCTGATCTGTGACACTCCTCCCAATTTAGTGTCATTAGCTCATTCTACCTAATACAGAGAGAACATTTGATAAGGCCTTCTGTTTCTCCTTTTTCCCTTTCAAAAAAAAAACAAAAAAAATAACATTTTTTTTTGCCTGAATCTCCTTGTGTTCTGACTGTGCTTCTCAAACATTTTGGAAATATAGAATATATTTCAGAGCATTTATTATAACTGTAATTGCCTTAATATTGCTACAACTCAAGTGCTCTAGTTTGCACTGCATCTGAAGTGTTTGTGTGTTTTAGCTGCTTTTCTATATACATAGACTTCTCTGTTTCTTTAACTAAATAAGCTCTGCAAAGTTGTTTTATTGCATTCCTGCCTGTATTTCTGAGTTTTTTACACTTTTAAAGTTTGTTTTTGCTTAGGTTAACTGGTAGGCTACACACTCAAGTGTGCTAGCCGAATTAAAGCATTTACTGTGTTTCTGTACCTAATTTCTGCAACTTTTAAAAAAAAAAAAAAAAAGGAAAAGAAAAAAAAATATCCTTGTTTCCCGCCTTTACTGAACTAGAATAGTCCAGTCTTCAGGTATTGCTGATCTCTGGGCTGTGTCATAGTTCCTGTGTTGCCCATATCCTTATTTGGATAGGAGGAAGCTTCTTTGTTCACCAGTGAGAGTGGGGAGCTCTGAGCAGCCTATCTGTCCCTTGAGGAGTGGTTCCAGCCCAGTGACTTAGCTTATTGGCCGTTTTGGGCCACTTCCTATCTCTTTCTAACCCCCTGCTTTAAAGCCAGCTTTAGTGCGCTTTTGCGCTTGTAATTTAAAGTTTGTCCTGTTTGTTGCATTTACCTGTTGAGGCTACACACTCAAGTGCACTAGCCTGTGTTACATATTTATTGCATTTTCCTGCTGTTTGTTGCAAAAAAGAAAAAAAAAAAATTATCCGTGTTTCCCATCTTTCCTGACCTAGAGTAGTCCAAATACAGGCTTTGCTGTATTCTGGACTTTTGGAAAGTTCCTGTGTTGCCCATTTCCTTTCTTGGATAAAGGGAGGCTTCTTTGTTCACCAGTGGCAGTGGGGAGCTTAGAGCAGCCTATTTATCCCTGGAGGAGTGTTCCCAGCACAAGAATCTGGTAGTCTATTGTCCGTTTTGGGCCAATTTCTTGCTCTTTCAAGTCCCCCTGTATAAAACCCGCTTTGGCGCGGTTTTTGCACTTGTTACTACTCAGCCAAGCTCCTCGTAGTCCTGCAGAGTGATGCTAGCAGCAGAGAGACTAAAAGAGCGACTGCTAACCTGATAAAAGTGTTTTTTTTCCTGCTACTACCTGGGCGACTGTCCGATCTAGCTAAACTGCAAGTATTTCTGCATCTTGAACTGTTTTAAACTGTTTAAAGTTGTTTTTGCACCTGCACTTTTAAAGTTTGTCCTGTTTGTTGCATTTATCTGTTGAGGCTACACACTCAAGTGCGCTAGGCTGTGTTACATATTTATTGCATTTTTCTGCAGTTTGTTGCAAAAAAGAAAAAAAAATTATCCTTGTTTCCCGTCTTTCCTGACCTAGAGTAGTCCAAATACAGGTTTTGCTGTATTCTGGACTTTTGGAAAGTTCCTGTGTTGCCCAGTTCCTTTCTTGGATAAAGGGAGGCTTCTTTGTTCACCAGTGGCAGTGGGGAGCTTAGAGCAGCCTATCTATCCCTGGAGGAGTGTTCCCAGCACAAGAATCTGGTAATCTATTGGCTGTTTTGGGCCAATTTCTAGCTCTTTCAAGTCCCCCTGTATAAAACCCACTTTGGCACGGTTTTTGCACTTGTTACTACTCAGCCAAGCTCCTCGTGGTCCTGCAGAGTTCTGCTAGCAGCAGAGAGGCTAAAAGAGCGACTGCTAACCTGATAAAAGTGTTTTTTTTTCCTGCTACTACCTGGGCAACTGTCCGATCTAGCTAAACTGCAAGTATTTTTGCTTCTTGAACTGTTTTAAACTGTTTAAAGTTATTTTTGCACCTGCACTTTTAAAGTTTGTCCTGTTTGTTGCATATACCTGTTGAGGCTACACACTCAAGTACGCTAGCCTGTGTTACATATTTATTGCATTTTCCTGCTGTTTGTTGCAAAAAAGAAAAAAAAAATGTTCCTTGTTTCCCGTCTTTCCTGACATAGAGTAGTCCAAATACAGGCTTTGCTGTATTCTAGACTTTTGGAAAGTTCCTGTGTTGCCCATTTCCTTTCTTGGATAAAGGGAGGCTTCTTTGTTCACCAGTGGCAGTGGGGAGCTTAAAGCAGCCTATCTATCCCTGGAGGAGTGTTCCCAGCACAAGAATCTGGTAGTCTGTTGGCAGTTTTGGGCCAATTTCTAGCTCTTTCAAGTCCCCCTGTATAAAACCCTCTTTGGCGCGGTTTTTGCGCTTGTTACTACTCAGCCAAGCTCCTCGTGGTCCTGCAGAATGCTGCTAGCAGCAGAGAGGCTAAAAGATCGACTGCTAACCTGATAAAAGTGTTTTTTTCTTGCTACTACCTGGGCGACTGTCCGATCTAGCTATATTGCAAGTATTTCTGCTTCTTGAACTGTTTTAAACTGTTTAAAGTTGTTTTTGCACCTGCACTTTTAAAGTTTGTCCTGTTTGTTGCATATACCTGTTGAGGCTACTCACTCAAGTGTGCTAGCCTGTGTTACATATTTATTGCATTTTCCTGCTGTTTGTTGCAAAAAAGAAAAAAAACAAAAAAATTATCCTTGTTTACCGTCTTTCCTGACCTAGAGTAGTCCAAATACAGGTTTTGCTGTATTCTGGACTTTCGGAAAGTTCCTGTGTTGCCCAGTTCCTTTCTTGGATAAAGGGAGGCTTCTTTGTTCACCAGTGGCAGTGGGGAGCTTAGAGCAGCCTATCTATCCCTGGAGGAGTGTTCCCAGCACAAGAATCTGGTAGTCTATTGGCCGTTTTGGGCCAATTTCTAGCTCTTTCAAGTCCCCCTGTATAAAACCCACTTTGGCACGGTTTTTGCACTTGTTACTACTCAGCCAAGCTCCTCGTGGTCCTGCAGAGTTGTGCTAGCAGCAGAGAGGCTAAAAGAGTGACTGCTAACCTGATAAAAGTGTTTTTTTTCCTGCTACTACCTGGGCGACTGTCCGATCTAGCTAAACTGCAAGTATTTCTGCTTCTTGAACTGTTTTAAACTGTTTAAAGTTGTTTTTGCACCTGCACTTTTAAAGTTTGTCCTGTTTGTTGCATATACCTGTTGAGGCTACACACTCAAGTGCGCTAGCCTGTGTTACATATTTATTGCATTTTCCTGCTGTTTGTTGCAAAAAAGAAAAAAAATTATCCTTGTTTCCTGTCTTTCCTGACCTAGAGTAGTCCAAATACAGGCTTTGCTGTATTCTGGACTTTTGGAAAGTTCCTGTGTTGCCCATTTCTTTTCTTGGATAAAGGGAGGCTTCTTTGTTCACCAGTGGCAGTGGGGAGCTTAGAGCAGCCTATCTATCCCTGGAGGAGTGTTCCCAGCACAAGAATCTGGTAGTCTATTGGCAGTTTTGGGCCAATTTCTAGCTCTTTCAAGTCCCCCTGTATAAAACCCACTTTGGCGCTTGTTACTACTCAGCTAAGCTCCTCGTCGTCCTGCAGAGTGGTGCTAGCAGCAGAGAGGCTAAAAGAGCGACTGCTAACCTGATAAAAGTGTTTTTTTCCTGCTACTACCTGGGTGACTGTCTGATCTAGCTAAACTGCAAGTATTTCTGCTTCTTGAACTGTTTTAAACTGTTTAAAGTTGTTTTTGCACCTGCACTTTTAAAGTTTGTCCTGTTTGTTGCATATACCTGTTGAGGCTACACACTCAAGTGTGCTAGCCTGTGTTACATATTTATTGCATTTTCCTGCTGTTTGTTGCAAAAAGAAAAAAAAAATTATCCTTGTTTCCCGTCTTTCCTGACCTAGAGTAGTCCAAATACAGGCTTTGCTGTATTCTGGACTTTTGGAAAGTTCCTGTGTTGCCCATTTCCTTTCTTGGATAAAGGGAGGCTTCTTTGTTCACCAGTGGCAGTGGGGAGCTTAGAGCAGCCTATCTATCCCTGGAGGAGTGTTCCCAGCACAAGAATCTGGTAGTCTATTGGCCGTTTTGGGCCAATTTCTAGCTCTTTCAAGTCCCCCTGTATAAAACCCACTTTGGCACGGTTTTTGCACTTGTTACTACTCAGCCAAGCTCCTCGTGGTCCTGCAGAGTGGTGCTAGCAGCAGAGAGGCTAAAAGAGCGACTGCTAACCTGATAAAAGTGTTTTTTTTTTCCTGCTACTACCTGGGCGACTGTCTGATCTAGCTAAACTGCAAGTATTTCTGCTTCTTGAACTGTTTTAAACTGTTTAAAGTTGTTTTTGCACCTGCACTTTTAAAGTTTGTCCTGTTTGTTGCATATACCTGTTGAGGCTACACACTCAAGTGTGCTAGCCTGTGTTACATATTTATTGCATTTTCCTGCTGTTTGTTGCAAAAAAGAAAAAAAAAATTATCCTTGTTTCCCATCTTTCCTGACCTAGAGTAGTCCAAATACAGGCTTTGCTGTATTCTAGACTTTTGGAAAGTTCCTGTGTTGCCCATTTCCTTTCTTGGATAAAGGGAGGCTTCTTTGTTCACCAGTGGCAGTGGGGAGCTTAGAGCAGCCTATCTATCCATGGAGGAATGTTCCCAGCATAAGAATCTGGTAGTCTATTTGCCGTTTTGGGCCAATTTCTAGCTCTTTCAAGTCCCCCTGTATAAAACCCTCTTTGGCACGTTTTTGCACTTGTTACTACTCAGCCAAACTCCTAGTGGTCCTGCAGAGTGGTGCTAGCAGCAGAGAGGCTAAAAGATCGACTGCTAACCTGATAAAAGTGTTTTTTTTTCCTGCTACTACCTGGGCGACTGTCCGATCTAGCTAAACTGCAAGTATTTCTGCTTCTTGAACTGTTTTAAACTGTTCAAAGTTGTTTTTGCACCTGCACTTTTAAAGTTTGTCCTGTTTGTTGCATATACCTGTTGAGGCTACACACTCAAGTGCGCTAGCCTGTGTTACATATTTATTGCATTTTCCTGCTGTTTGTTGCAAAAAAGGAAAAAAATGATCTTTGTTTCCCGTCTTTCCTGACCTAGAGTAGTCCAAATACAGGCTTTGCTGTATTCTGGACTTTTGGAAAGTTCCTGTGTTGCCCATTTCCTTTCTTGGATAAAGGGAGGCTTCTTTGTTCACCAGTGGCAGTGGGGAGCTTAGAGCAGCCTATCTATCCCTGGAGGAGTGTTCCCAGCACAAGAATCTGGTAGTCTATTGGCTGTTTTGGGCCAATTTCTAGCTCTTTCAAGTCCCCTGTATAAAACCCACTTTGGCGCGGTTTTTGCACTTGTTACTACTCAGCCAAGCTCCTCGTGGTCCTGCAGAGTGGTGCTAGCAGCAGAGAGGCTAAAAGAGCGACTGCTAACCTGATAAAAGTGTTTTTTTTTCCTGCTACTACCTGGGCGACTGTCTGATCTAGCTAAACTGCAAGTATTTCTGCTTCTTGAACTGTTTTAAACTGTTTAAAGTTGTTTTTGAACCTGCACTTTTAAAGTTTGTCCTGTTTGTTGCATTTATCTGTTGAGGCTACACACTCAAGTGCGCTAGCCTGTGTTACATATTTATTGCATTTTCCTACTGTTGTTGCAAAAAAGAAAAAAAACAAAATAAATTATCCTTGTTTCCCATCTTTCCTGACCTAGAGTAGTCCAAATACATGCTTTGCTTTATTCTGAACTTTTGGAAAGTTCCTGTGTTGCCCATTTCCTTTCTTGGATAAAGGGAGGCTTCTTTGTTCACCAGTGGCAGTGGGGAGCTTAGAGCAGCCTATCTATCCCTGGAGGAGTGTTCCCAGCACAAGACTCTGATAGTCTATTGGCCGTTTTGGGCTAATTTCTAGCTCTTTCAAGTCCCCCTGTATAAAACCCGCTTTGGCACGTTTTCTGCACTTGTTACTACTCAGCCAAGCTCCTCGTTGTCCTGCAGAGTGGTGCTAGCAGCAGAGAGGCTAAAAGAGCGACTGCTAACCTGATAAAAGTGTTTTTTTTCCTGCTACTACCTGGGCGACTGTCCAATCTAGCTAAACTGCAAGTATTTCTGCTTCTTGAACTGTTTTAAACTGTTTAAAGTTGTTTTTGCACCTGCACTTTTAAGGTTTGTCCTGTTTGTTGCATTGTGTTACATATTTATTGCATTTTCCTGCTGTTTGTTGCAAAAAAAAAAAAAAAAAAATTATCCTTGTTTCCCATCTTTCCTGACCTAGAGTAGTCCAAATACAGGCTTTGCTGTATTCTGGACTTTTGGAAAGTTCCTGTGTTGCCCATTTCCTTTCTTGGATAAAGGGAGGCTTCTTTGTTCACCAGTGGCAGTGGGGAGCTTAGAGCAGCCTATCTATCCCTGGAGGAGTGTTCCCAGCACAAGAATCTGGTAGTCTATTGGCCGTTTTGGGCCAATTTCTAGCTCTTTCAAGTCCCCCTGTATAAAACCCGCTTTGGCGTGGCTTTGCACGATTTTGCGCATAGCGCAGCATCGGGCAGCTCCGCTTAGTTGGGTTTAAACCATTCTCGGCTCCACAAAGTCTGCTCTTCACTTTTTCCCTTAGAACTGATCTAGTTCTCATAATAAACACCCTATTACTACTCTAAAGCCTGGCACTTGCACACTAAAGCGATTATATAAGTCAGCACTAAAAAATTAAAAGCACTACACCCTCACAAGCTCCCCTTGTGCGCCTTATTCCTCACTGGCCCTTTTTTTCAATTATAAAGGAATTCCCAATACAATTCTAGCATGTCCAAAGGTCAGTTGTCAATCTCCTCTCCGGTCCAGCTGGTGAATCTGGGAATCTTGAGGCAATGTTACAACTTCCTCATGTACACAGACAACCCTCTCCTCCTCCCAACAAATTCCAACACATGTGAGAGATGCAACCATATAGCCAAACTGGAGGCTATGCTCTCTCAACTCCGTACTGGCGTAACCAGTCAGGAGAAGAAGGAAAACACTCACTACAATTCCAGTCTCACATAGGCCTACCACGACAGCAAACCAAACACATAAACACACAAAAACATACTCGAAGGCTCTAAATAAAAATCTGCCTAAGCAGCAGAGACCTCCAAAGCAGACACCCAAGCAACCGCTACCCCAAAACAAAACACATGCAACACATAGCTCACAAAGCCAGTGTGCCGAACAGTCACAGCCCTTAAGGCTAAACAACACACCTGATACACTTGTAATAGGTGACTCTATCTTCAGGCACACTGACATCCCGCTCACCAGGCTGAACAAGGAGAAGGTCACGGTGAGCTGTCTGTCGGGCACTAGGATCTGCCACATAACACAAGCACTCAGGTCACTCCAAGGCAAGTACAAATATGACTCAGTCATTGTCTATGCTGGTGTGAATGACCTGAGACATACCTCCCTGGACTACATGAAAAGAGACATAGAGGAGCTCTCTGAGCATGTAGCCCAGGCCGGTATGACCCTGACCTTGAGTAGCATCTTACCCTCAAAAAGAATGATGCCACAATATGAAGACAAGATGATCAATTTCAACAATTGGCTTAAGTATTGGTGTCATTCAAAGGAGATCCAATGCCTGTCAGCCTGGGATGACAGGCTCGACAAGTCACGATGCTTCGCCTGGGACAGCTTGCACCTGTCACCCTGGGCTTTCGGATATTGGCAAAGGCTCTTGCCACCCCCTTACTGCCTTTTTTAGGCAAGGCTCAAAAGACAAACCCACCACCATAGGTATCACAAGGTATCACAAGGGATAAGAAACTAAGAGTAATGCTACTCAATGCCAGAAGTCTAAACCTCAAGATGCATGCACTCGAAACTCTCCTTAGCATGGAGAACATCGATATCTGTGCAGTAACAGAAACCTGGTTCAAGGCTCCCGAGAGCACCCCAGCACTACCAGGTTATACCTCATACCATGCTTTTCGGGCCCAAAACTTGGACCAAACCACAAAAGGAGGTGGAGTATCAATATTCGTCAAAGATACCCACACCTCCAGGTTGGTGGCACAGCACGAAGCATCAGAAAATATCCATGTGCAACTAACAGTGGGTAAAACTGCCTTCCAGTTTATAGCCTGCTACAGACCATCCTCCCAAACCCAGGGACCCCACTTGGCCTTCCTGAGAACACTGGAAAATATGAAGGTCTCTCCAAACACCATTATGTTGGGCGACTTCAACTACCCAAACATAGACTGGGAGCATTACTCTAGCTCCAACTCCCTAGCCCAAAGGTTCCTAGAATTTATAAACTCAAATGCTATGGAACAACTTGTTACCACTCTAGGACAGTAAGCAGTATATAAAGGAGCACGTTGAACATATGCAGGCATATTTTAATCTAGGACAGTAAGCAGTATATAAAGTAGCACGTTGAACATATGCAGGCATATTTTAATCTAGGACAGTAAGCAGTACTCATCCCTCATCAGGCCCATAATTGAGTACAATGCCCCTTTTGGGATATACCTTACCAGACACCTGCAGCAACTGGAAAGACCCCAAAAGTACCTCAGCAAGAAGATCAAAGGGCTCAAACAGATGCCATATGCTGCTTGGTTAAAGAAGCTCCAGCTCTACTCAGTGGCATACCACCTGATCAGAGGCGATCTGTGCCTGACGTATAAAGCCATGTCCAACCCGGAATTAATGGACATGCTGCACCTCAGAAAATCCAAATCCCATTGAGCTACGCGCACGAGAGACTTGAACCTCAGCACTGAAATAAATAGGACATGCTGGAGGGACAGATTCATAACCCAAAGGCTCCCTTCACTCTGGAATAAAATCTCAGTCCAGGTTAGGCAGAGTCCCACATTGACTCTCTTCAAGCGGAATCTTGATGAGTGGATGGGAGATCGTAGGTTTACCCCAGGTATCACTTCTGTGTCACTGTTAGACAGAGGCACAGTATACTAACCTCGAAAAAGGGCATAGCAAAATTCATTTAAAATGGGTGGTGAAAGCCAAACACACTCTGGCTAGGCTTATAAATGCCCTAGGGCAGATAGCCTAGTATGAACCTATGAACCTTGGATGATAGTGCAGCGTAAGCAGGAGGTGCAGATTTCAGAGATAAAAGGTTTACCACCCTTCCTAAATTATAATTTATATCTTTTTACACTTCCCAATCCTGTAACTGCAAATGTGCATATTCAGAAAGCTGTTTGTTGCATCTTTTTGCTAAATCCAAAGGTGAAGCAATGAGAAAAAGGTCACACAGAAAAAAAATCAGTAAAAACTAAAAGACAATTCTAGCCAAGCTAGAATTTCCACTGTGTGATTTCTCAAACCTCTTGTATTTGAGGAATATGGTGCAAATGACCCTTAAGAACATCAGGTGTTTCAGCTATATGGTGATTCTAGATGCCTATGACTTTTTTCTTTTTAAGTTGTTTAATGGACAAATTCAGGCCAATAAAGCCAAACCCTAATAGCTGTGGACATGCATGTTTTGGCCTTGTTATCGTCTCATCAGCACAGCACAAGTGGACTGTTTGACAAAGGATTAGAATCACAGGACTGTTATACTCAGCTGATGTCCATTACCATTAGGGTGTCAGCAAACTATCCCAATTAACAAATTGAAACAATGAGTAAAAGGGTCACACAGAAAAAGCAATCAGTAAAACTAAAAGATAATTCTAGCCAAGCTGGAATTTCCACTGTGTAATTCCTCAAACCGCTTGTATGAGAGGCACATCAGGTGTTTCAGCTATATGGAGATTCTGAATGCTGTGACTTTTTTTCTTTTTAAGTTGTTTAATGGACAAATTCAGGCCAATAATGCCAAACCCAACTAGCTGTAGACATGCATGTTATGGCCTCATCAGCACAGCACAAGTGGACTGGTTGAATAAGCATTAGAAACACAGGGCTGTTATACCCAGCTGATGTCCATTATCTTTAGGGTGTCTGCAAAATATCCTAACTAACAAATTAAAACAGATATTGGAAGCTGTGAAAGATGCTAGGAAACTTTCAATAATTACCATTTAGGGCAGAATTAGATTATTCAGCAATATGGCCAAGAAGTAGCCACTGCTACTTCAATCAGAAAACTTGCATTTTTTTCAATCACCAATCCATTTTGTACCATAGTTATTGTACTTTTCTCTGCCATTTTAGCTTACCTTGGCCTGCAGCAGAAGTGTGGCCCAGCATAGACATTTTTGTGCAGTTTCTGAAGGGCACCCTCTATCTCTTCCCTCTGGTGAAGAACCGTCTTCTCCTTGTGATCTAAACTTTATGGTGGCTATAATCACCCATTTGCTTTAAAGCAAGCTGCTTTATCGAATCTAAAGTTCGTATCATGGAAGTTTATTGCCTTTGTAGCAATTTTCTTTACCAAAAATATCCCTAAGCTACAGATATTGATTGGATGTAAGCCGTATCTGGGTCACCCTGAAAGGAAAAAAACTTGCTTCTGAGCTTTCACTAAATTAGTTCATTCTTCGCTGTCTTCTTCTGCAAGTAATTACAAGTATTGTCCTTGGAGTACACTGCCAGTTGGATTTCTGTGTATGTAAAGTTCATAAAGACAGGAAAATGGACCACTTGTTTTTTTTTTTTTTTTTTTGCTTCAACTTAGGATAGTGCAGGCAACAAGTTGGACATATCCACATAGATTACAAACTAGATTATTTTTTCATCAACAAGATATAATAAATCATCAGCCAATATCATCACTGGTCATTTCAGCAAGAGCTTACTGCTTCTAATGCTTGCTACAACAATATGCCCATTTATCGACATTTACACCATGGCCCTTGGCCTTTGTGGCTTGCCTTCACTAAGTACTCTAGGTTGCCAGTCCTGGGCTAAGGTATTCTTTGTTATTTCATTGCATCAGGATTCTGCTACCTGAATTATGTCCTTTTGCTTGTAGACTCATACCACCCCTTTTTGAGGTGTTATTTTGTGGATTCTGCATAAGATTCTATGTACATCCACTGCAGAAAGCCTCTTGAAGTAAAATGTAAAAAAATATGTGAGTACTTGTCATATCAATTTATCATATGGGGAGGCCCTTTTGTAATGGATAAATGTTGTCCCTCCTCCACACCCTTTAAAATAATGCTGCTTAGCTGTGGCACATGATTCAGCTTCCCTATTTTGCAAGTTTATTATTTTATTCTATTAATTTAGTATTGTTTGCTTAAAGGGGTTCATAGGTGTTTACTAGGCTAACAACCACAAGGGCTTTTTTAAGCCTAGCTATACATCCCAAATCTCTGACAAGTTCTGGTACCCTTGATAAGTGTAAGCAGGGGCTTGGGAGATGAAACATTTACAAGAAGGAGTCTGGGAGATAAACCATTTGCAGGCTGCTGTGTCCATTAGAGACATAGGTGCCAAACCAGGGATCAATTTGCTCTTCCCCATCTAATTGTCCAAGTTACACTTGAATTGGGTTAGGGAGGAACTTTGCTTCACATGGATGGGGAGCCTGTTCCAGAGATGGGGTAGTCTCTAGAATACATACCTGTTTCTCCAGAAGGTCCTATTTACATCACAAGCAAGGTTTAAGTCTTTAGAATGGGTAATACTGATACTGTTTGTTTTGCGGATATCCAGAAGGTCCATCAGAGTGGGGTCTGACAATGCTTTATATGCCAAGCATAGATTTCCTCTCAACAGCCTTTAGGAGACAGAATACAGGGATAGAGCCTTGAGATGGTCTGCATAGGACATGTTACTTACACCCTGTATTCTTTTAGTGAGGAACATCGGTGGACGTTCCAGTTGTTGGATATGCCTGGTTAGGTACATACAGAAAGGGGCATTGTACTCCCCATGTTTGGATAAAGAACTTGGTATTCTGCAACCAGTACCCTGGCAGAGTTGCAAAATGTCTCGAATATGACTCAGCTGACCAGGTTTGATTATCAGTCTGGGCACTTAAGGAGTTGACTTGGGGGGGGGGGTGAGACTGAGAGGTGAATGATGATATGGAGCCTACACAGCTCTCTTTCTTGGGGTGGGATAGGGTGTACATGCCTGTGAGTCCAGACTCCATATATATTACCCCAGCTGGAGACCAGGGATCACCAGAGCTGCATTGCCTTCAAAGAGGAAGGTATAGTTTATTTATTTTGCTTTGACTTGAGGTAAAGCACTGATCCCAGTGAACCTATTTCAGTCTGAGCCTGGGGAAAACATGGTAGATGCATGTATTATATATAGAGAGAATGACAAAAGCAATATATACATATATAATACAGAAAGTGAATATTATATTTGGCTTGGGGGTATAAGGGCAACAGATAAATGATACTATACACAGACTGACTGAAAAACACAGTATATACATGCATTATCTATAGCGTGGCTGAAAAAAATCACAATCAAAAACAGAGTCAGAGCAAAGTATATAGACAGAAGAAGGGAATGAAGAAGTTAAGATATATGACAAGAGAGATAGGATATATATTTTCACAGAGTCTTGAAATGTGTTTTTATTTGTGAATAGAAACTGAGGAAAGAGGAATGATCTTTAAGAAAAGAAGTAGATATTCTGACAGTTTGGGACAAAGGACTGCAAAAGCTTGGTCTGTGCAGCAAAGCCTAGTGGGGGGGGGGGGGTAATTTGGAGTAGATGACATGAGCGGTTAAGATGTCTAAGGTTGAATATCAATGAATCTCTGAATAGTCTGGAAGCTAGGGGAGGGAATGTGTCATTCTTGATAAGTTTGAATAGTTGAGAGGCAAGTAGATAGACAGTTAGCTTTTTCAACGGTTTTGCAGTGATGTTTATTTCTTGGGGAGAGAGTGATGAATCTGCACATAGCATTTGAAATGGACTGTATGGTGGATATATTTATTTTAGAAGCTGAGGCAATTAGTGGGAGACAGCATTCTATCTAAGAAATGAATAGTTACTGATTAGGTGCCTCTCACAAAACTGAAATCTTTGCCTCTTGTGTACATACAATGCATGGTGAACTATTCTTGGGATGCAGTGCATATGTACTGGAGGATGTGGTAGGCTTAATGCTAAAACACTCAAATCCCCGAGAGGATGAAGGCAGTACTCCTGCTGCCCATCCCTCACCTGTAAGAAAAACAAGTTGACCATAGGGCCCTTATCTTTGGTGAGAAGAATAAGAAGACTGACTGGCCAGGGAAGTGAACAGCTTAATGGTCACTAGGGACCAAAAGCTAAAAAAAAAACAACTCAACATTCTGAATGTGGGTGCACGCATTACTCCTGGTAAAAGTTACCCCAGCATGGGTTAAGTGTATACCTCTCAACCGCTTAAGGCAAGAAATCTGGACAGAGACAAAGGTAATGGAGATACAAAGATCCAAAAATAGGGACAGATTTTAAATATTGCTGTTATAAACATCAAAACTTTCTAGAATAACACATTTTGCTTTAGCATGGATTTTCCAAAGGATATGAGGCCTGAAACTCATATTTCTGTCATATTTATTGACTTTATAAAGAAGAGACCAAAAATATGAGGTGAAGATCTGGACTTTCTGCAAAACTCAGGGCAGTTGAGAGGTATGGTTAAGTGTGTGCACACCCCACATGTGAGAGCTCAAGATTAGATGAACTAGCCACTGAGTAGGCCACAGAGAGAGAAGAAACTAATAGCCCACTAATAGATCTATTGACATGATGAGTACTCTCATATATGATGTTTTCCTGTCCACCAGGTAATAAATAATTTCAAAGAGGAAGAAAAAAGTATGAGTACAAACCTTCTAATGTTAGAAATATGCTGTGGTTTGTGTACCCAACTGTCACGTGGATTATATTTAGACAGTGACACACAGCTGAACAAATTGTGTGACTGTTAGTCTCTTTTGACAAATCTTGTCACTATTGATTGGAAGAAAAAAGAAAGGATACCTCCACTGCTCCTCTGTGTGGTGTCCTCAGCTATTCTTTATTTATGAGCCAATAGATCATGCTGGGTGCACACAGTGATGTCTACTGTTTACCTTTCTGGGTCTCTTGGTCATCGGTGTACCTTTGTGGGCATGTTAGCATATACAGAATGCTGCCTGTAAAACAGAGGTGAAGGACTTTACAAAGGTGTGCTAGCTCACATTTCTGTCTCTCTCTAGTCCTGTTGTGCAACTCTAAATTACATTGTTGGCTTCGTGTTTTTAGCCATATGACAGACAGCAGAACTCTGTGCTGTTATCCACTATGCATTTTTATTGTGCTGGACAAAACCCTCCTATGTATTCTTTCAGGTGACTGTACTAATCATGTGTCACATTGTTTTCCAGAGTCTTCTCTTACTGCTGGTGTATGTTATCAATATCTCTTAGTCCTCCTGTAATAACTTACAGCTTTAATTTGACTGACTGAACCCAAAAAGCATTAGAACGCTTGGACAAAAAAGCAAGAAAAAATGCTTCATGCTTATAAAATGATATGTAAAAAACAGTGCATAGCAAGATTATATATCCCTCAGTATGAAGGGGATATAGGCTTCCTTGAAATTGACCATGTAGTGGCCTGAAACTGTGGGACTGCATACATATTTGTTGATATTATCAGATCCAAACATGCAAAGGTTCTAAGCCATCGAGAAAACAAGTCTAAGTTGACATGTTTGCTCAGATTAGCAGACACATTTCAGAAAGGAATAGGGATGCATCTCAAACCAAACGTAAACAAAAAATAGGCAGCAGCAAAAAGTGCCAAAAATTAAACACACAAAACAAGAATATAAACAACAGGACCAGAAGAAAGGGAAAGAAAACTGGAAAGCTTACAATTATAGTGGCAAGCTTAGAGAACCCCTAAAGCAAACAAATGTTGATCAAGATTTGACAAAAATTACTGAAAAAAAAAAGATGTGATCACATGAGATCACCCACTATCATTAGTAAAAGTAGAAGCAAGAAAACCAGATTTAGTAGTCAAAGAAAAAAGGGGGAAAAAGCACAATTGATCACTGAAATAACTAGTGCTAGTGATGATACTGTCTTGCGTACTGAGAGACATAAATTCATAAAAATAGCAGGATATGCAAGCAAAAACTAGAGCAATGTCGGATAAAGACACCCAGATAGTTCCAATAGCAGTAGGAACAACATGGCTAATGAAAAAAAGAAAAAGAATTTTCAAGCTTGCTTAAATATGCAACTGATACATGTAACTCCATATGAACTGCAGTAGGAGGTAATTCTAGATACATTTTGGGTGCTGAGAAGACCACTTTTGACAATCGTCAGAGATTGAAGCAGTACTAATTTCATGAACTTTAATCGTATCCTAACTCAGGAATAGGGTCCATTCCTGTAAAGGCATTTGAACCCCAAACATTTGGAGAAATTAAAAAAAACAGAGAAAGGCTGCATAACCCAGTTTAACCTTGACATCACATTTCTCAATATAACATATCACCTTTCTCTTCTCACATGGTTCCTCATATGTTAACAATTTAATTTTCAATGGATTCTCCTTCTCTAACATCCTCACTTTGAAGGTACCTGTATGTTTTTCAGCCTATCTCTTTTCTGAGGGGGTGTCTGTATTGCCTTCTTTCAGTTATTCAGTCACAAAAGATCACAGGTAGTGAAAGTTCCTGGTACCCTCTCTGAATGTAAAATTGTAACTGTTGGCGTACCACTGATAGCAGTGCTAGGCTCTCTCTTCATTAACATTCATTTTGCAAACATCCTAGCCAATATCCATGAAGTGTGATTGATGAAGTTTGCTGATGATTGTAAGCTGGAGACTGTTATCTGCTTATCCCCTAGTAATAAACTGTTTCAGCAAGAGCTGGAATATTTACATACCTGGTGTACTAAAAACACCTTCAAGCAAATCACAAAAAGGTGCATCAGAGTGATATTCAGCAAAAAATCTGTCCCCACCTCATTTGTTATAAGTGGTACTCCTCTTCAGGCTGACATGGCCATAAGAGACCCGGGTACTGGTGTGTTATCTATCTGTCTGTCTCTCTCTCTCTCATTTGAGTATTGTGTTCCACCATAGTCAAGAAATGCTTCCAAATGGCCTAGATAATTTCCGAGGGAATGTCCTCAAGACCAAAACAAGCAATGTTGCCACTATTTTCTTTGCTTATTAAACCCATCATTGAATAAAATGCCCTCTTTGGTATGTAAAACTCCAGTGTCACTCAAGTGGAAAGGCTCCAATGACTTTTGACCAAAGAAAATAATAGTAAAGACCTTAAATCATCCAACTATCCCAACAGATTAGTACAAATCTCCATATACTGAGTAGGCTACCTGCTGCCTCAAGGTAACCTGTGTCTCACTTGTTGAGTCATGAAAGACCTAGTCCTAGATGACCACCTGTTTCTTTACAAAACCAGTGACTCTACAAACACTCATCCTAGGGACCTAAATTTAAGCCAACAAATAAACGAGACTCACTGGGGAGATAGGTTCCTAACAATACATATTCCCATCCTATGGAATACGTTAGTAGTACAGGTCAAGCAGAGTACTACTTTGGCTACCTTTAAGGCTAGTCTTGATGACTGGATGAGTAGAAACAAATTTAGCCAAGGGTAATTATGTGCAGCCCTGCTCATTTTGGGAGGTGAGCACTAATAAGTGCTTGCAAAGAGCAGCAAAAATTAAGTGTATCTGCTTAAAAGAGTGTATGGCTGGGCATGTTATGGTCTCTGTGTTCACTTGCCTAGTGTTGTTCCTATACCCCTCAGTGAAGTCTCCTATCAGCATGTTCAACATTGTGATTTTGCTATCTTGGACTGCTAGTATCTACAGCTGTCCTGAAATATGGTGCCCAAAACCTGCAGCAACATTAATAGTATTTTTTTTCAGTTCTGTTGTTAACCAGATATTACTCATGCCAGTGGTGTGTATATGGGCTGCTTACCATTCATACGTGGTTAACTATACTCTTTGACTCTGACAGTTTTTCTATCTTTCAAATACTGTATTTATATTTGATACTGTTTATTATATTTAATATAAATGGTTACTGTCTTTCTTAACAAATGGAGCTTTTCTCCCTCTCTCCTATCTGTAACTGAGCTCAGCTTCTGCTCAGTATTGCCTAATTCAGTTATCAAAGTGAATGAATGAATAATACATAATTAGATAAGTACATAAATACTAGGCAGTTTCACAATTTGTGTGAGCCACGGATGGCTGTAGGTATAGCATGAAGGCCAGCAGCATATACTACACTGTGAGTCGATATTTATTTATCTATTTACATCACAATATTTTCATTACTGCTTGCAAAAATTGGAAAACATTTATTTCTGGGAGCATATAATTAGCATACAGATAAACAAAACCCTTTTATGCATACCATACATCTGCAGTTATATCTTAGTTATATAAAATGAGTATTGTGAGAGATTAGACTAGTAAAAAGTAAGAGTGGTGTAATTTTTTAATACCAGCCTTCCACTATACCTTTCTGGTCAGTCATATATTCTTCTTGCATTGTTGAATTTACAGATAGGGGCTGTAATTATAGCATCAGTATACACTACCTTTTGGGGTTGTACAGCTCATTTAACAATAGCAAAATGTATTTGTCCTCAAAGCTTATACAGCACTTTAATTAGTAGTAGTTGCTTTCTTCAGCACTTGGCACTTTAACAGAAAAAATATTAACAAAGCAGAGACACTTAATTTTTAAGACATTTGTCAGGAGAACTGGCCACAACTCACACTATGAACTAATAACAAAATTCAAACCACCATGCTGTAAAATACCAGTTATTTATTAAGACACTCAACATAAGCGCTTTCAGGTGAAATACCCTTCATCAGACAATTCACAAATAAACTGAATCACATTTAAAACACAGAGTAGCCAATCACAATCAATATTGAGCTCTCCTCATCTTGAGAGCAGGTTTAATTGGAATCGTGCTTAAACCTATTAATAATCCTTGTTGCTTCCAGGGGTGATATGCGCTGGTATGTAGTATTATCACTAAGTATATCTAAAATCTTATTGTTATAGAAATCAGTACTCATCACAACAACTGCCCTTCCCTTAGCTGGTTTGATGTTAATATCAGTGTTAGTTATTAATGACTGTAATGCCTGCTTTTGTTCCTTAGTCAAATTATGAAAGACATGTCGCTGCCTTATTATTAAAAAATTGCATCAAATCTGCTTCACAAGTTTTAAGAAATGTTTCAATTACTGGACTTAAGGGAGGGTTGAACATACTGGGTTTCTGGGTTCAGTAGTTCGCATTACATCATTATTACCAAACATTTTATTTAACTCAAGGTTTCTCCCAAACAGCCTGAGTTCATTAATTAAATCACTTAAACAATGACCTGTACTAGAGATACAGAGATACACATTAAACCTTTATTTAAAACATAGAGCTCTGCTTCAGTTAAAACAGTATTAGATAAATTGTAAACATTGCAGTTAAAAGCATAAAAGTCACCATCTGCAGTCCTACAGAAGTTTCCCGTCATTTTGCATCTTGGTAATATGGTGGATGGTTCAACTGATGAACCTTCTTATTCACCAGGCCAGGGAGAACTGGAAAAGAGTTATTAGACACCTTTGGTCTAGCTCCTAACATATTCACATTGGATGTAGATGCAACTTCCATGTTATTCAGAACCCTAGAGCTCTGTGAATCAACTTCATTTCCTTCAGTACTAGGTGTAACTGTAGTTTCGCATGAAGTTATAATGTGTGTAGAGGTCTGTGACCTCCTTTTACCACCTCCTTCACCTGGATTTAAGGCGGGATGCTCCTGCTTCTTAGAAGTAAATTGAATACGTTGTCAAGTAGCATTCACTCCCCTTGGCCATGTAAAAATATTTCCTTTTAGGAAGTCTTGATAATCTCTCTGCAATTTCTTGCTTTTGATGTGTTGTAACTTCACATCATAGGTGGTGATAGTACAGTATAGGTGATAAAGTTTAGCCTGATATCGCTCCTACTTAAATTTCAGTTCCATTTCCCTCTTCTGTCCTCCCACAGATTTCACTAATTCTTTCTCTATGGGGAGAAAGAATTCATTAAGTAAACACATATAGGAGAACTTTGTTTCTAGATTTTAGCTGCTGCCACTTCACTAACAACAATGAATATTGCTCACCATACATCACAGTTATTTCTAAAGACTATGGGTTAATGGCCACAGAAAGAATTTTAAGCAATGATACTGGTTTAACACCTATTCAGGTTAATAGGATTATTGTATTGTTGAATTGTGTTTTAAGCAATAACATCTTTATGTTTGTCGATGGTATATATCGCCAGAATAGGGGGGTAGCCATGGGCACCCCCTGTGCAAACTCATATGCCAATCTTGTGTTGGCATACTGGGAGAACAATATGTTTAGATGGTGGCAACAACCGAAGTATTATGCACGTTTTGTTGATGACAGGTTTTTATTATGGGAGGGCACTAGTGATGAGTTATATGACTTTGCAGCCTACTTGGAGACAACAACAGATTTTTTTGAGATTTAAGGTGACTTATTCTGATAGCAGTATAGATTTTCTAGATGCTTGTTTAACTAGAAGTGACCATGAGTTAATTGACACCATGCTATATAGAAAGGACTGTTGGTGCAATATGCTTTCACCCTATGACAGCATGTATCCTAGGCATGGATTTGATAATATAACTAAGGGACAGTTCTACAGAACATCTAGGCTATGTACAAATGAAATGTGTCTTAAACAGAAGTCACTAGAGTTACAGCATACTTTTCATGAGAGAGGCTACAAGGATGATAAAATAAATTTAGCTTATCAGGAATGTGCAAACAAAAGAGGAACTAAGGCTAAAAACCTTGGGTTTCTGGTGACACAACTGACTACCAGAATAATACAGGGACCCTGAGACAACCCTTAAGAGTAACTTTGAAGTATAGTAACAACGTAGGAGGTATTTGTGATATCATCAGGAAAACTGGGGTATATTACATACAGATGATAGATTAAACAAAATTATAACTTATAAACCACTGTTTTGCTTTAAACAAAACAAAAACTTAAAAGATCTGCTATGTAATGCGAGATCCAGGAGATGTACCAATAATATTACACATCAGAGAACTTTCCCATGTAGACATTGCAAAGCTTGCAAGTATATTAGGAAGAACAATTTATTTATTCATCCTGTTACCAGTAAACAATACTAACTGGTATCATATGCAGATTGTCAGACAACCAATGTCTACTTAGCTCAGTGCAAGGACTGCCATTTGTTCTATGTGGGTAAAACTAACTGTGAATTAAAAAATAGAGTACTGCAACATTTATCAGCAATACATACAGGCAATACTCACAATGATTTATTTCTGCATGTAAGTGAACATAATGGGCATACCTTTGATTTTATAGTGTTATAGATTAAGTTATCCAGGAGAGAGGGTGATATAGGCAATTTGACAGAATACTATGAAAGTAAATGGATTATAGAGATGTGTGCACACAGACCACCTGGGACGAATGGGGTTATTCCAATTAAACCTGCCGTAAAGATGAGGAGGGCTCAATATTGATTATGATTGGCTACTCTGTGTTTTAAATGTGATTCAGTTTGTGAATTGTCTGATGAAGGGTATTTCACCCGAAAGTGCTTATGCTGAGTGTCTTAATAAATCACTGGTATTTTACAGCATGGTGGTTCGAATTTTGTTGTTATTTTCTTCACTTGTTCTGGTTGCTGAATTCGAACCTTTAGTGTTCTAGGTCCTATTTGGGCTTTTTGGACAACTCACACTATGGATACATTGAATCTGGATTGATTTGTATCACTGTAAACTGGAAGCCAGGACTTAACTATTTGATGGGTTTCAGAGGTGTGGTACTTAAATCATGACACTGATATGCAGAGAACTTGTAGGAACCAAGGGGTGTGCAAGCCAGGGACAAGAGTTAATGAGATGGCGCAAGCCCCATTTCAAGAACATTATATTGCATGTGCTAAAGTAGGAGGTAGCTGTGCAAAGGACAGCATTGTATTGCAGATTGCAGTTACAGACATTTACTAACCAAACACTTTTATTACTACTTGAATATTTGCATCAGTTACAGACCCCCACTTCACCAGCCAAAGATATGTGTTCAGTAAATCAAATAATGCTAGTATCACCTGCGTTTATTGTGTACAATGGTTACCATAACTGAGAAGCTAGGCTGGTATTGCATGGATGACAGGATCCTTCGTAGGCTGTGTATTATGGATGACATTATGAAAGTCCACTGAAAAATGAAGATAATGAGTAAGCTGTGTAGCCATATAGTCCTTTCTGGACCTTTACCTTGTTCTGATGAAGGGGCTTATGTATCTCATTGAAGGCTTGAACTATACTGTGTATCATCACCCCAGAAGAGCAGGTCATGACAGAGGTTTCAAGCAAAAATGGCCCATTCAACTACTTCTGAACTGTCCAGATTTTTCACAGACTGTCCAGATTTTTGCGTCATATATTTGATCTATTCCTCATACACTCTGTGGTGTTCTGGCAAATCACTGAGGACTGAAGTCACTGAGTAATAACATGCATTTGAGTTTCAGACTTTATATCCATCAGAAAATGCATGTTAACACAAAACATGTTATTCTGGTAAATTTCTAAGAGTAATATTTACAATCTGTCCCTATTTTGGGGCCTTTGCCCCCCCCCCAATTATTTTAGTCTTTGTCCACATTTCTTGTGCTAAGAGGTGAAGAGGTACTGCACTGGAAAAAAAAATCAATAAATAAGTCAAAGTCAGATTTCTCTTATATACATAGAAATTTGTTAGAATAATATTTGGTTAGAATAATATTTGTTGCATTAACATGCATTTTCAGAAGGATATAAAGTCTGAAACTGAAATCCTTGTCATTATTTAGTGACTAAAATCCTCAATGAATTGTCAGAAACAATACCTTTTATAAGGATTAGACAAAATGCATACATACACGCACACACATACACACACACACACACACACACACACACACACACACACACACACACACACACACAGAAACACACACACGTTAGGGACAGTTGAAAGCTATATAATTTCAGCTTGTTTCTTGCATACAGTTGCCACAAGTATTCCAACATGTTTCACACACTAACTAAAAAATCAGAGGATGAGTTACTTTCATCCAGAAACAGCCCACACAACACCCAGCACACTTATAGCCACTCTGTCATGTATACCTCATCTGATTGTGATAAAAAATATTTTTTTCAACTTCGTAGCATAAGAATCAGGGGCAAACCCAAACAACTTAGGAACAGAATACATACAAAGTTGCTAGAATAGCAGTTTTTTGCATTTGCACATATATTCTGATGGATATGATGTCTGAAAAGTCAAATGTCTGTCAGCATATAAGGACTCCAGTTCTCAATGATTTGCCAAAAAAAACACAAATTTTATGAGACATGAGGCAATGGCAGGTACATTCTGTGAAAATCATGGAGTGTTTCAACTTTCTTCATACATAGACTCACCAGAGAATACATATTCTGCTGTATTTCATAGAAATGGACAAAAGTCCTATAACATCAGACTTTAAACTGAGCAAATAAGAAGTTCCTGTCATGCAAACTTTAAAATAATCGCACACGACAGTAAGTTGTTTTCATTCATAGCTAATCCACCCATAAGTGATTGCAATCCTCAATACTTTGCCATTAAAGAAACATTTTACAAGTCACTTAGCAAAAGTATAAGACAAAGTCAGGGCATTCTGTGAAATCAGGGACATTTCTGGCTTTCTTTCACATAGTTACCAGAGAATAAATATTCCATTATATTTCATGCAAATGTACATTAGTCATGTGAATCCAGAGTTTAAAATAAAAAAAGGCAAAATGGCAAGCTGCTTTCATCCGCAGCCAATACCCCCATTTAGCAGGTGCAGTCCTTAGCGATTTGTCACAAACCCAAAGATTTTATTAAGCATGGACCAAAACATAAATCCAAGTCAGGGACAGCTTGCAAAATCAGGGACAGTTTCAACTTTTTTTCTTTTACACAGAAACAGTAACCAAAAAGTAATGCAGTCAGACTTTGAGCAAACAAATTCAAACGTTAAAACTACAAAGGTAGTGAGAGACAGTCTGCAAAATGAGGGACGTTTCTTCTAAATTGTCACAGTCGACTGAGAGCCTGAATGATAGGGTCTTAATACCTTTTAGGTACCTATTTACTGAGGACCTGCAAAAGGTACTAATGGAGACAAGAAAGCCTGCTATGAGGGAACCATATATTAGCAAACAGAAAAGGGTTTTCTAGTTGGCACCAATAACATAACCAGCACCCATTCAGGGCTAGTGTTTCTCTGGTTTTACAATATTTGTGTGAGTTAATTTCCTTTGGCCTATCTTACTCCTCTACCAAGGTTCATTTGTTGGCCATTTTAGCATGTCAGCCCATAATTCCTCCTACTTCAAGACATTCTCATATCAAAATGTTTTGAAAGGGGTATGCATAAGAGGCCTCCAAGAAAACCAGCATTCCCCCTTCGGATCTTTATTTTGTGTTAGAGAAGCTGACATTTGCTCCATTTGAGCTAGCTCATCTAGCTGACTTGAGGTTCTTAACATGAAAAGCAGTTTTACTGATTGTTCTGACCTCTGCAAGAAGAGTATTAGGGTGGCAAGCTCTTATGATGGGTTGAACTTATCTAATTTTCCCAGAGAAATAGTTTCCTTGAGAACTAATCCTTCTTTTATGCCTAAGTGGTATCCAAGTTTGCTTTAAGCCAAAGTATCCATCCCCCTGTTTTCTTCCCTAAGCCCAAAAATAAGGGAGAGAGGATACCTCATACATTGGATGTCCACAGACAACTTGGGCTCATGACTGAACAAAATCTTTCATAACTTCTGATTGTCTTTTTCATTTTTGTGAAGGTAAAAAGAAGCACTATTTCCAAATGGTTGTCTCAGGCTATTACCTTTTGTTATTCCCACCACAATAAAACTATTCCAGACAGGGTCTAGGCTCATCCTACCAGGGCCTTGGCCTCATCTATGGCTTTTTTAAAAAGGTTTGAATTTTAGAAGTAATGTAGAAGCAGCAACTTGATCTTCCATGCATACTTTTACAAAGCTGTATAAACTAGAGTCCTTCTCCATGTCTAGGACAGGCTTCACTATGACCATTCTTCATGGACTCCTGAACCCTTCTTCCACCTCCCAGTTGCTCTAACCTATGGTATTCTATGCATACAGCTTAGGCTACTGCAGCAGTGATCAATATTAAGGTAGGGCTTACTAACAGTTTGGGTGCATGGAACGTGACCTAAAGCTGTGGAAGCTGGCCAGCTGTTGTATCCTATGTAGGATATAACCCATATAGGTTAGGCTACTATAGCAGTAATCATTCAAACAGCTGCTGCTATGTTACAGTTTACTTACACAACTTTACTGTTTCTGTACCTGAGATTTTTTATATCTGAATTACTTTTATTTCTATAACTGAATCACTCTCATTCCTTCTGTATCTCTTTAACTTTTTGTACCTGGATCATGGCTAAAAACTGTCCTCGCACCAGTCTACCCACCTGATCAACAAAGTAAAATAAGTAAAAATAATAAACAAATAAATGAAATAAGGATTAGGTGCAACATGCTTTTATAAACTGCTACTTAATCATCAGTTCTCAAATGGCAGACTCTACCCATAGTGGTCTTTGACTTCCCCTTCACAATCTCAAGCAATGTGCATGAAGGAATGGTTATACCTGTATCTAATTTAGATCATCCCAGAATGTTATAGTGGTTTTACATAGTTCCATCGGTCCCTTTGCAGCAAATCAGAGTTCTTCTTCATGCTACCTGAGGAATCCAAAGCTACTTTCCCCTTTGCACTGTCCTGTATTTGTCTGTGTGAAGTAATTCCGTATTCCACCCAGCCATAGTACCTAACTGGGCTACCGTTCAACCATAGAAGTGGCTGCTCCCAAAAAGTGCATTATTTCCTCACCAGGACAATACCCATGTGCCCCTTCCAAATCTCTGAAGATGTCTGTGAGTGATTTTTACTACATACTACTGATTAAGCCTTACTGGAAATCTTTTCATATGCTACATATAGGCCTCAATCCATTATCCTCCCAGGATACCGACCTCCAACCGAGCCCATAATGGAGGATTTGTTGGGTCTATTTGTCTAAAAGGGACAGAGCAAAGGCAAGTACATACTTCCCTACCCCTGTAAATCCTAATCCTCCAGACTTCTCTGGTAAAAATAACACTTGCTTCAGAACACTACAACTTCTGTTGTCATAAAAGAATGTTTGAATTAACTGTGTTAAATCTTTACAGACAGACAAGTGATCTGTCAGGTGAAAAATGCCTTAAAGTATAATACACCAATGGCATAAAAAAGCTCAGCAATGTGTCCCGTAAGAGAAAACTCTAACAAGCAGTATATTTACACATAGACAAAGTTTTGTTTCACAAGGGAACATATTCAGTTCAAACATCTTTTGAGGGCTTGAGTGGAAGCACATACCAAAAATATTTAGAAGATGACCTGCATCATAAAAAAGCAAATATCTTTCTATGCCTCTTGAAATGCCTTGATGGCTTTATTAACTAGGAATGCCTCGATTTTCAATTAATTAAGCTACAGTCCTGACCACATAGCAGATTGCATCAGCATCTGTTAGCAACTAAACTCATGTCTGGCCTTTTTGTCAGGATAAGTCAGTAATCTGTGAATGCACAGTTTTGACCTCCATGCTCATACATTACCAGCCTTTTGTTTGCTAGTGAATTTTGGCAATATGCACTATGCATTTTGTTGTCAGGAGGAGCAGTGCAGAGGACAAGGAACATATCTTCCTTGTGCCATATTAGAGAGATGACTTCTCTAAAAACACTTCATTGATCAGGACCTTTTTGTTGGGTTTCAGCAGAGATCCTGAATTGCATGGACTAGTTTGTGGGGAGGATTGCAACACGCAGAGCTTTCCATAAATACTCCCAGCAGAATAATTCAGAAGTTTTTATGCAAAACAACAAATATTGCTATAGCTGGAGTGTGTATAGAGTGATTTACACAGCACGTAGCCAGTGATGTACAAGTGAGATATGTGCACAAATCCTGGCTGTCAGTTTGAAGCACACTTCATGGTGAAACATCATATGCCTTCACAGGTGATAAACTGTTATTTGTTGAAGCAAACAACAGCAGAACCTTCTACTTCTTGTGCCTCAGCACGGGGTCATAGAGACACCAGATTATTTGTAAGCCAGTGCTGTCCCTATACTAAAGATGTGGATGTAGGGACCTTAGGTGAGTCACATTTCAGCAACAAGGAACATCCATAAGTTAGTGGAACAAACTTGTTGAATGTGCGGTTACAGAAAGCAAGCCTCCCACCCCCAGCCCCACCATAGTCCTTACTACATTTAGTCTCTACTGAGGTCACAGCAGCTCAAGCAGAGGGATGTATCTGATTAAGTATGTTGTCAGTGAAATGGGATACTTAAAAGACCAATTACTTTAACTACATTTTAGGGGAACACATCTTGACTGCATGAAAGTCTACAGGACTGCAATCAGTTTCTCTCAACATTTAAACAGAGTAGGTTACACACAAAAAGCATTTGTTAAGCTTTCACTTACAGTGCTTTGTAATTAAGCAGGTCGCCATATTGGTCAGCCATAGGGCTCTTTGTTTCTACTTGAGTGGTTGCCTCCTTCCCCTGTAACTGCAGTAAATTGACTCTTACATTAGAGCTGTAATACTTACCTTATAGCTTTAGGACACCTTAGAAACCTTGTACTCTCTTAATCCCCTCCCTGCCCCAATTTCCTCCGCCCCAGTACGTCTAAATTTATAGTACTATAGCCACTCCCCCACTTTCTAGATCCTGTCTGCTTTCATCTGGGATAATTCCACCCACCCCTATTCTACTACCTACATTTAATAGCACCTATTAGCTTTCATCTGGCTTTCTCCCATCCCCCCTTCCAGTACCTTTACCTCACCACTCTATCTTCTGGTGTTGCATCACCAGGTAAAACAGTTCCTTCACTCACTAGCTGAATCACATATAATGATATACTCCTCTTTACTACCCCTCTTGTTCACACCATACCTCCTTACCTTGTATGAAAACCAGTTTCTTACGGGATTTCAGGTCCCAAAAGGCCATACTATCACCCCAGTTGTAAATCCTTCCATCTTCAACCATACTTACAGTACCAGATCCTATCCAACATCTTGTTCAGTCTATCAACATCTCAACCCCAGGCACATTAGCTCTAGATCCAAACACTACCACAAACTAATAAACAAATTCCTGAAGTTCATCACCAAGTATAGACTCAACCTAATACTTGGTGGTGATATTCACCCCAACCCTGGCCCACTCACTTCAGATACACATACCCCTCTACTTGTAATCTAAGCTACAAACCTACAATTAATAGGCCAACTAACTCTCTCCTAGTCTGTCATCTCAATATTAGAAGCATTAATAACAAGGTACATGAATTGCATGCACTTCTGGATGTCCACTCCCCTGAGATTCTCTGTTTATCTGAAACCTGGTTAAAATCTAACACTAAAGACAATGAAGTGTTACCACCTGGGTACAACAAACACAGGCTGGATTGTGCTTCGAGGAAGGGGGGGGGTAGCTGTACTCTATAAATCTGAGTTGAATGTCACCATAGATGTAATACAACCTCCTCAGATTAATAACTCTGAGATTCTTGCCACCAAATTGCAACTTAATAAAAATAAATGCATTAATATCATCTGTATGTACATTCCCCCAGGTAACAATATATCTACATTTGAAGATATCCTGCACTGGTTATCATGTCACTAGCCCCAAGAAACCCTACTACTTGGAGACTTTAACATAGACTGGGGCACCTGTTCCTTAGAATCCCCAACCACCCATATTAACCTGCATGCATTTACACAAATCATATCCACCCCTACCAGGATAGGTAAACCCAACCAAAAGAAAGTATACTTGACTGGGTACTCATAAACAGTCACCCCCAACTGTACACCTCTGGTACCCTCCTTAATGGCCTAAGCGATCACCTTCTCACATATGTAATTAAGCACAAAACCATTAATTCCCAACAACCCTTACTCAGAAAGGTTAGAAACAATAAAAACTTTGACCCTGCCAAATTCCAACAAGAAGTAAACTCATGTAATTGGTCTATTCTAAAACACCTCCCCTTAGAGGAAGCAGTAGCATACTTTAACAACAAATTCCTTGAGATCCTTGATTTGCATGCACCTGTTCGTTCAAAGAGAACCAAGGCAAAAACTGCACCATGGCTTTCTATAGAGTCTAAACTCAAAATCACCCTTAGAAACAAAGCATGGGTTTTATGGCATTCTTCTAAAGACCCTCAAGATCACATTAAATACAGGCAATCCAGGAACGAAACCAAAAAATCAATTTTACAAGACAAAAAACAATACTACTGTAATTTACAGACAGTAAATCAAACTAACCCTCAGAAGTTTTGGGCAGGTTTAAATAATCTACTACATCCTGGACAAACTTCAACCCCAATCCCTGCTGCTACTATTGATAAAACCCCCGAAGATGTTTCTGATAGTTTTAACCAATTCTTTACTGAGACAGTTCAAGTCCTAGCTAGTCAACTACCTCCTAGCTCCCCTGGTCCTAAAAGTAGCACCCCTAGAAACCTACTTGCGTTCAGCTTCCAACCAGTCGCCACTTCACTTATCCGTACCTTGATCAAAAAAATAAAACCCACTACACTTTCTGCTGATCAACTCCCTGCCGAGTACCTACAAAAATCAGCTGATGCTATTGCTTACCCCATCTCAATACTAATCAATCGAACCATAGTAGAAGCTAAAATTCCCACCATCTGGAAAATATCCTATGTAATCCCACTTCACAAAGGAGGCAGTTCTACTGAATTCTCCAATTATAGGCCAATAGCTATACTCTCTCCACTTGCAAAGATTATGGAAAAATGTATTCACAGACAACTCATGCACCACCTAGTCCAAAATCGCCTTATGGCAGACACTCAGCATGGCTTCCGTCCTCATTACAGCACTACTTCAGCCCTCCTAGCCTTTACTAACACCATAAACCATAATCAATAATTATATATCCTCAGCCCTCTTTTTGGATCTTTCCAAGGCATTCGATATGGTTGATCACCAACTTTTAATCCACACCCTGCAAACATTCTGTCTAGATAGTGGAGCCCTCCAATGGTTTCAGTCCTACCTGAATGGTCGACAGCAGGCTGTCCTCTGGCAGAACAAACTCTCTAACCTTCTACCTAACACCCTCGGAGTACCACAAGGCACTATACTAGGGCCCTTGCTGTTCTCCATCTTCATTAACGACCTTTATACTGTCATCCCAAAAGTCAGCTGTATCCAATATGCTGATGACTCTACTCTGATTTGCTCAGCCACATCTCCAGTAGAATTATGGTCAGCTACCCAGACCACCTTTAATACAATAGAAAACTGGCTTTCTGAAGATTGTCTGATCCTAAATCCCAAAAAAACTAAAATGCTGTTATTTTCACCAACACGTAGGTCTACCGCTTTCACCTTTACCATAAAATCAAATGATGGCACAATAATCTCCTGACCCATCTACAAAACTATTAGGTGTCATCATAGACAATAATCTCAAATTTGACCTACATGTTAACCAAACTATCAAAACCATCAATGAAAAACTAGGGTCACTTTACAGAATAAAAGCCTTCCTAACCCCTCCAGCTAAAATTGCCATAGCTCGCTCTCACCTTCTTTCAACCCTTCTGTATGCATCCCTCTACTCGAATTTGAACAAGACTGTCCTTAACAAACTCTCAATTTGCTACAACCACATTGCCAGGTTTGCCACTGGGCTGCCTTTTAGGACACATCATTGCATCAATCTAAATCAGCTTGGTTGGCTTGAACTACCTAGCCTAATCCAGTATAACCAACTGATTATGGTCTATAAAATCCTCTATAATCCGGACAATACTCCTGCACTTAAAAATATTATCACCCCCTATTACAATCCTAGACCGCTTCGATCCTCTACCAAACTACTAATTCAGACTAGCAAAATTAATAACACAGCCGGTGATTTTCTCTTTGCAAACTCTGTAAGTAGATCCTGGAACTCTCTTCCAGCTGATATTACCTTACTTTCCACCTTAGGTCAATTTAAAACTAGACTCAAACATTTGTCACTTAACTGGCTATGTCAGTGTATCAAAAATCTGTTAACCAGTTTACTGTGTAATTTAATTTAATCCTGCCTTGTGCTCAGGGCTAACTGTAACCTGTGGAACTTGTTTAACTTGCTTACTTATGTAATCTCTGTAAATAGTCTGTTTGTAATATGTAATGCTGGTATTATGTAATGCTGTATCTGCTTACCCTTGGAGCTTTTCTCCCCGGGCCTCCGCTGAAAATGGACATGCATCCAGTCGCACTATCCCGGTCAACAAATGTAAAATAAATAAAAATAAAAATAAATAAATAAGTGGAGCTCTGGTCAGCCTTAGCACTCTCCCTGAGAGTGGTCAGAAACATCCCACATAATGGGTACAGTGCTTTTACAAGTGGCATGACCTGCATTGTTGACACCAATAGCAGCCAAAAGCTGTGCTTGAATGGAAGATGGGGTAGCCACTGAAGGTCCTGGGCAGCTATCCCTGAACTGTATGTACAGTGTGCTACAGCCATACATTATTGTAAACTGTGCCCTGAAGTGTTCATCTGCAGATGATGAAACAGTCTCAAGTCACTGATGCTGGTATACTGCCCTTCATATGTAGCTAGCTGTTTCCTGTGGTGAACACAGTCTTGACTTATATAGCAGCATAAGTTATATGGTGTGTGTGTGTGTGTGTGTGTGTGTGTGTGTGTGTGTGTGTGTGTGTGTGTGTGTGTGTGTATACATGTGCATGCTAAGGAAGTCTGTTAGCTGTTCAGCGGCAGTGCTGTTTGTTCCCAGAATGCCTACTGAGCTCAGCCTGGCATGGTGTACATAAAATGTTGCCTGATAGGTGTGCAATGGCATTGTGGTGTGATTGCATTATGCATTCTCGACTCACCCCAGTGCTGCATCCTGGGCATGTTTCCCATAGGTCTGAGCTGGCAATAAAGTGCAATCATTCCTGGTGAGCTCACATTGCTCCCTGTTGGTGTGCACCACCACTGTATCATAATTTAATACACCTGCTAGACTCATACCACCTCAGTGTACCTACAGCATTTCCTAAATGTTTGCATTGCAAGTATGGTATAGTCCCATTATGCCCACTGGAACAACACCAACAGCCTATACTCTGTTAAATGCTTTATGATCTGCATTGTTTCTACTTTTTCACTTCTGTCACCTTTGTGAAGCATGCTTTATAACATCTCATTGCAGTTTTCAGCACATGTAACAGTGTGGATATTGCCTAACAGTTGCATGTGACATAACCAACTGCTGTGCATACGTTAGTGCATGTGTACATTTACAGACCCAGATTTACACATGTATCATTGTGGGTTTCTGGGGGTACCATGCTTGTGTGTACATGTATTTGTCAGTATGATACCTTTGTGACCTCGGATGATGAGTGTTCCTCTTGGCAGTCATGCACAGTGGAGAGCAACTGGTCATGTTCTATAGTGGCTATTGTATCTTCTCACATGGTAGGATCTATCCATTCTAATGTATGACATAATACCATACAAGTTTGTACATGTGTGATACCTCTTTGACATATGGATGATGAGTGTTTTTTCTTTGTAGTCATGCATAATGCAAAGCCACTGGGCATGTTCGCCACTGCATGTTGCGTCTTCTCACATGGTAGCATCTGTCCATTCTGATAAGTGACATAGCATGTAGAGTTGCTACTTCAAAAAAGCAATGTCAAATGTGCCTTTAACAAACCATGCTGCCTCACTAAGTCATTTTCATTTTTTGTGGAGCGGTTTCATACTGTTGTGAGATGCATGTGTGTGGTATATATATATGTGTGTGACAAATATCTTTTAAAATATGAACACATGGGTGTTGAGATCCTGAATTGAATGGACTAGTTTGTGGGGAGGTCTGCAACATGCAGAGCTTTCCATAAATACTCCCAGCAGGAGAATTCAAAAGATGCTTTTATGCAAATCATCAAAGATTGCTATAGCAATGGCATCATTTGTATATTGCATCCCCCTGTGCTTTTCACAGCAAAAAAAATGAAGTTGGTGAGATCACAGGAAAGGCTGAAGCTCCACAACAGGCAGTTGGAACAGTCTGCCTGGAGGAAAAGGGAGAGTGAACTGGAACTTTAGAACCAGCATTGAGACACTGAGTTCCACAACAGGCAGTTGGAACAGTCTGCCTGGAGGAAAAGGGAGAGTGAACTGGAACTTTAGAACCAGCATTGAGACACTGAGTTCCACAACAGGCAGTTGGAACAGTCTGCCTGGAGGAAAAGGGAGAGTGAACTGGAACTTTAGAACCAGCATTGAGACACTGAGTTCCACAACAAGCACTTGGAACAGTCTGCCTGGAGGAAAAGGAGAGTGAACTGGAACTTTAGAGCCAGCATTGAGACACTGAGTTCCACAACAAGCACTTGGAACAGTCTGCCTGGAGGAAAAGGGAGAGTGAACTGGAACTTTAGAACCAGCATTGAGACACTGAGTTCCACAACAGGCAGTTGGAACAGTCTGCCTGCAGGAAAAGGGAGAGTGAACTGGAACTTTAGAACCAGCATTGAGACACTGAGTTCCACAACAGGCAGTTGGAACAGTCTGCCTGGAGGAAAAGGGAGAGTGAACTGGAACTTTAGAACCAGCATTGAGACACTGAGTTCCACAACAAGCACTTGGAACAGTCTGCCTGGAGGAAAAGGGAGAGTGAACTGGAACTTTAGAGCCAGCATTGAGACACTGAGTTCCACAACAAGCACTTGGAACAGTCTGCCTGGAGGAAAAGGGAGAGTGAACTGGAACTTTAGAACCAGCATTGAGACACTGAGTTCCACAACAGGCAGTTGGAACAGTCTGCCTGCAGGAAAAGGGAGAGTGAACTGGAACTTTAGAACCAGCATTGAGACACTGAGTTCCACAACAGGCAGTTGGAACAGTCTGCCTGGAGGAAAAGGGAGAGTGAACTGGAACTTTAGAACCAGCATTGAGACACTGAGTTCCACAACAGGCAGTTGGAACAGTCTGCCTGGAGGAAAAGGGAGAGTGAACTGGAACTTTAGAGCCAGCATTGAGACACTGAGTTCCACAACAGGCAGTTGGAACAGTCTGCCTGGAGGAAAAGGGAGAGTGAACTGGAACTTTAGAGCCAGCATTGAGACACTGAGTTCCACAACAGGCAGTTGGAACAGTCTGCCTGGAGGAAAAGGGAGAGTGAACTGGAACTTTAGAACCAGCATTGAGACACTGAGTTCCACAACAGGCAGTTGGAACAGTCTGCCTGGAGGAAAAGGGAGAGTGAACTGGAACTTTAGAACCAGCATTGAGACACTGAGTTCCACAACAGGCAGTTGGAACAGTCTGCCTGGAGGAAAAGGGAGAGTGAACTGGAACTTTAGAGCCAGCATTGAGACACTGTTGACTTGAGGCAGCAGGTTGAGTGCAGAGTGGACCTGGGAATGAGATGAAGGTAGTTGGTGTGAGAGATCCAACAGCATCAAACAGCCTCTTGTATATAAGTAATAATGGGATTCCTCACAACCATAATGAATATGTGAAAATCCACAGGGAAGGGTGTGAACATATTGTAGCAGGACAGAAGTTGTTGGCAAAGTAACTAGCTGACCAGCAAGGACAAACTGAACCAATCAATAGCCTTCCTAGATTGTGCTGTTCGGTGTTTGTTCACCTTGAACCCAGCCAACACCTTCTAGGGCAGTAAAGGCTGAGAAATTGTTGTTGCATCACTGCTGCCTGATGTACAGATGGCATCTTCTTGTCAGCATGACTGGTCAGTCTGAAGCACTTTTCCTACTTCACTGACCTGTTCCTTTTGTGGGAGATATAGGTTCATAGGTTCATACTAGGCTATCTGCCCAAGGGCATTTATAAGCCTAGCCCATAGTTATGTGGCTTTCGCCACCCCTTTAGTTTGAATAAAAACTATGCCTATCATTTTTCTGTGCCTCTGTCAAGCAGTGACACTGAAGTAATCCCTGGGGTATATCTGCGATCTCCCATCCATTGGTCAAGATTCCTCTTGAACAAGGCCAGCGAGGTGCTCTGCCTCACATGTACCGGGATTTTGTTCCACAGCATAGGGAGTCTCTGGGTGATGAATCTGTCCCTCCAGCACGTTCTATTTATAACCGTGTCAAGGTTTAAGTCTCCCCCCCTTGTGGTTCTGAGGGATCTAGATTTTTTGAGGTGAAGCATATTCATCAAATCTGGGTTTGACATGGCCTTATATGTCAGGCACAGGTCACCTCTGAGCAAGCGGTATGAGACTGAATAAAGCTGGAGTTCTTTCAGTCGGGCAGCATAAGACATATTTTTGAGACCCTTTATCCTTTTGGTGAGGAACTTTTGGGGCCTTTCAAGCTGCATCAGGTGTCTGGTCAGATACATTCGACGGGGCATTGTACTCAATCATAGATCTAATGAGTGATGAGTACAGGGGGACGATGACCTCCCTTGATCTAGATGTGAATCCCTTCATGAGCAGGTGGGCGATATAGAAGGTTTTCCTAACTACTTTAGCAACATGAGTGTCAAACGTCAGACTACGGTCAACTTGGGTCCCCAGATCCCTGATGACTTTTTCTGTGCTCAGTGGATTGTCACCTATATGGTAGCTAGGGGTAACCTTGTTTTTCCCGAAGGGTATGACTATGCATTTTGGCGTTTAACTTCAGGCCATGGCTCTGGCACCAGTTATCCGTTTCTGTGAGGCCCTTCTGGAGGATATCTGTGTCAGATGTGTTTTCGACTATGAGTTTGCAGTCATCTGCAAACTTTGTCAGCCATAACCCTCCTGTGTTTGCTTGTACTTCAGAAAAGTAGATGCCGAACAAGAGTGGACCCAGGACTGAGCCCTGTGGGACACCACTTGTGACAGGCTTTGAGTCTGACATGGCTCCAGCAACTCTGATCCTGTGGGTTCTGTCGCTTAGCCAGTTTGCAACCCATCTTGTGATGTATGGGTTTACATTCAAGCTGATGAGTTTTTCGATGATACCTGAGTGGGGTATTGTGTCGAAGGCCTTTGCCAGGTCGAGGTAGGCTGTATGGACTGCCTTTCCTCATCAATGGCCTTGGTGACTGTCTCGAAAAAGTCAATCAAGTTTAAGAGGCAGGATCTGCCTTTGACAAAGCCAAACTGGGTTGGATCCAAAGTCTGCAAGTTCCCTATGTCTTTATTTATGAGTTCCATTATGATCCTCTCCATGGCTTTGCAGATAAGGCTTGTCAAGCTAATGGGGCGGTAATTTCCAGGGTCTGTGGAGGCACCGCCCTTATGAAGTGGGACCACAGATCCTGAGGTGAGGCTAAGATTAAACAGCTGTCCTAACTGTGGGTTTAATTCCTCGTTGAGTTCATGAAGCACACAGCCGGGGACACCATCCGTCCCATGGATGCTGTGTTTTTGCCTTAGTGAGGGCAGTTCTCACCTGGGCGTTGGAGATGTTTGGGGGCTACAATCCTCTGGAATAGATATCTCTCCTTTGGGGAGGGGAGAAGTTTGCACTGAACCTGTCAGCCAGTATGTTAGCAATGTGTGTAGGTTCAGTAATTTTCACATCATTTTGAACTAATTCTGAGCATATCTGGGAGTTTCCTCCTAGGTTTCTAACATAGCTAAAGAAGGCCTTATGATTGTCTTTAGAGTCCTTGGCGATTTTTCTCTCAAAATTTGCCTTGGATGATTTTATGAGAGCTCTTAGTTTTTACTTATAATGATCAAAGGTGTCTTACCTTTCAAGGATTTTGCTCTATCTTGTAGTAGCTTCCTCCTTTTGTTGTAGAGCTTGTTTATGGCTGGGGTCCACCAGACTGGACGCTTGCCTTTGGTACAGAGAGTCTTAGTTTTGTTTGGGATTGCCTGATCCATGCAGTCCTGTAGGTGCTGGTAGAAGGCATTTGTAAGTGATTCAGCGGTTTGAGTAATGTTTACCACTGGCTCAGGGGCCTTAAAGGAGACCACACTAGTTTTTAGAAGTGTGAAATCGGCTTTTGAGAAGTTTTTCACTGTGGTCTTTTTTGTTTCAGGTGGGGGCGGGATGAGGACCTCCAGCGAGATTAGTTTATGATCTGATCTCACCAGTGAGGGGTATACTTCCGGTGTTGAACATTTTGATCCCATGTTCGTGATGATGAGATCAAGTATGTTTTCACCTCATGTGGGGATGGTGACTAGTTGTTCCATGGCATTTGAGTTTATGAACTCCAGGAATCTTTGGGTTAGAGTGTTCGGGCTTGAGTAGTGTTCCCAGTCTATATTAGGGTAGTTGAAGTCACCTAGTATGATGGTGTTTGGAGATACATTTATCCCTCCAATGTTTTCAGGAAGGCCATGTGAGGTTCCTGAGTTTGAGAGGGTGGCCTGTAACATGCTACAAATTGCAGAGCAGTCTTGCCTATGGTTAATTGCACCTGGATGGTCTCAGATGCATCGCCACCAACCTTGAGGTGTGGGTGTCCTTTATGAATATGGACACCCCCTCCTTTCTTGGTGTTGTCCGGATTTTGGGGCGATGATACGAGGTGAAACCTGTTAGTGCTGGGGTGCTCTCAGGAGCCTTGAACCAGGTTTCTGTCACAGCACAGACATCGATGTTCTCCATATTGAGAAGGGCCTGCATCTTGAGATTGAGACTTCTGGCATTGAGCAGCATTACCCTTAGTTTTTTCCTTTTTGGTGTTCTAGGGTGGTAGGTTTAGAATTTGAGCCTTGCCTAAAAAAGGCACTATGGGGTGGCAAGAGCCTTTGCCAATATCCGGAAGCCCAGGGGTGATAGGTGCAAGCCGTCCCTTGCGAAGCAGCGTGGCTTGTCCAGCATGTCATCCCAGGCAGACAGACATTGATCCCCTTTGAATGACACCAGAATTTAAGCCAATTATTAAAGCTGATCATCTTATCACTGTATTGTGGCATCATTCTAGGTGAAGGTAGGATACTGCTCAAGGTCAGGGTCATACCTGCCTGGGCTACATAATCAGAGAGCTCCTCGACGTCCCTTTTCATGTAGTCCAAGGAGGTACGTCTCAGGTCGTTGACACCAGCGTGGACAATGACTGAGTGTAACATGAACCTGCTGTAGAGAGACCAGAGAGCTTGCGATATGTGGCGGAATCAAGCCCGACAGGCAGCTTACTGTGACCTTCTCCTTACTCAGTCTGGTGCAGTGTGTCTGACTATGGAATCACCAATGACAAGTGTGTCTGGCATTTTGTTTGGCCTTAAGGGCTGTGACTGTTTGACACTCTGACTGTGTGGTCTATGTGTTGCATGTGTTGGGTCGTGAGGTGGTAGTTGTTTGGGTGTCTGCTTTGGTGGCCTCTGCTGTTTTGGTAAATTTTGACCAGAGCCTCCGAGTATGTCTTTGTGTGAGTATGTGTATGATTTGAAGTTGTGATGGTACCATGTGTGACTGGGTATGTATTGTGTGTGGTTGCCTTCTCCTCCTGTCTGGTCTTGCCAGTCCTATGTTGAGAGAGCTCAGCCTCCAGTTTGGCCGTATAGTTGCATCTCATGTATTTGTGTTTTGTGGGAGAAGGAGAGGATTGTCTGTGTACATGAGGCAATTGTAACATTGCCTCAATATTCCCAGGTTCACCAGTTGAGCTGGAGAGGACACTAGCAACTGATCCCTCGACATACTAGAAGTAGTAGATAAAGAACTTTCAAAGGACTCGAGGAAGTGGGTTTTGGGCTGGTGGGGTACTATCTATAATAAGAGTGCTTTATCAAGGTGCAAGTACTGTAGGAGTAAGTGCTAGGCTTTACAGATAGAGAATAGTCTACTTGGGAATCAAGTAGAGATGAACTTTTCAGTTATAGGATATGCTGGTTAGATCAGCAGTACAGTTTAGCGTGTTTTATAGCAGGGGGCTGAAGGGAGCTAGGAATTGGCACCATTTGTTCCCCTACCCCTCACTAAAACTGTACCCCACTCTTCCCAGCCAGTTGTAGACTCTGGAACACACTTGACCATTTGAGATGGGGCAGTTTGCCCATGGGGCACTTCACTGAACATCTTAAGTGAGGATGATGATGCTAACAAAGGAAGCAGCAGCACTCAGAGTAATTTTTTGTTTGTTTGTTGGTTGGACTCTCAATATTTTCGCATTAATAGTTTGTATTTGCATATACTGTTACCCCATAGGTCTTATGTCTGTGTTTTGCTTCTTAACTGGAGTTCCTTCTGTGAAAGTATCCATGTCTTCTTTGTGTCCTTGGGGGGGTTTTACTGGGTGTTGCAGTTTTCACCCACATCCCAAAGTGACTTGGTGCACCTACAAGTTGCCATAAGGTACATGCGCAGTGGGCATTTGAGCATATGTATGTGAGTGTGTTTCCTGTGATGGACATCCATCCCATGCAAGATTAACATTACTTCTCAGCCTTATGCCCATTAAGTACCACTGTAGACTCTGTCTCCCCTGTGATCTTAACTAGAAAAATGTTTTTCAAGATTATAGATAACTGCTGCATGTCTTTCTAAGACAGCCATATGCTTTGTAAATCGTCCTGGACTACATATATATATATATATATATATATATATATATATATATATATATATATATACATATATAGGGTCTATATCAGAACATCGAAGTATTAAAACTTCGAATGTTCTGATATCGAACACTATTCAGCGAATGCTAAGAATAGCAAAACTGCAGAACAGTGATTTTTTTCCTTGGGGAAAGAATTTGGTTGGCCGTTTCTGTGGCTTCGCTATTCTTAGCAATGTGGAAAGTTACGGGTTGGGTTCAGGTAAGCATGCGATTGTTTGTACGTTAGGGTTAGGGGCGGGTTAAGTGAGTTAGGGTTAGGGTGCTGGTTAGGCGTGTGTGCAATAGTGACAGACTTTAGGGTTGGGGCGGTTTAAGTGAGTTAGGGTTAGGGTGCGGGTTAGGTGAGTGTGCGATAGTGACGGACCTTAGGGTTAGGGTTTGGGTTAAGGTAAGTGGGTAGATAGTAGTGTATGTTTAGTTTAGTGTAGCGTTAGATGTAGGAATTTAAGTGTATGTGTGTGGTTGCTGTTTGTTTGATGTGCTTTTTGTTATGTGTATGTGTTACGGAGCAGCAACTTTTTTTCATGGAAAAAAATTTGCCATTCTGAATGTTCGCTATTTTCATGTTTAGATGTTTTGGGGTCGATGAAATAGCGTTCGCTATTTTCATCTTTCGATAATGTGATATGAACGCTACATATATATATTACTGGATTTCCTGGTTATTTACTTTCTAGTGCGTTGTATGGGTGTCATTTATACAATGTGCTTCCTGGTTGACACCTTCATAACAGCAGGTTGAACATATCCACAGTGATAGTACTAATGGTGGCATATGTTTCAGTCTATACAACTGTTTTGCTCATGCCAGCACAAGAAGGTTCCATACTGTTCCATTACATGTCCAAGCAGCATATGTGCATCTCAGTAACCTGATCCTTGTCATTTCTTGCTGACAGACCAACAGTATCTCATTTGTTGCCATGCCACATGAACCTTGGTCATGGCATTTGTGACAATGCATTGTATAATATAGAGTTGGCAACCACCATGTTGGATTATTTTGCTGTGTTGTACTGGGCATAGTGATGCATCTGCACTGTATAGCACTGTTACACCTGATCACAAGTATTTACACACCACATCTTCCATATGTGCTTTGTATTATCCTCTGCATTTTATTTCACATTTGCTTTTCACACTTGCCTTTTAGAACTGTCTTACATCAGGCATGCATCACTGACATACTTCTCAACTTCTTAGAGCAAGAAATCAGGACAAAGTCAAAAATAATGGGGGGCAAAGGCCCAAAAATAGGGACACTTTTTAAATATTGCTCTGAAAAACTTAGAAAGTTAATAGAATAACAGGGTTCATATTATCATGCATTTTCAAAAGGATAAAAAGTCTGAAACTCAAATGTCTGTCATTATTTAGTGACTTCAGTCCTTAATGATTTGTCAGAAAACCACAAATTTTGCAAGGAACAGACCAAAAAGATAAGGCAAAAATCTGGATATTTTGTGAAAATCTGGACAGTTGAGAGGTATGATCATGGACTCTACATCTGTATGACACTCATGGGGAGTATCGAATCTCCAAGATTTGTACGACTCTGCCAGGCACTGTCCTACTACACTAAGTGGCACACAGATGTGTCTGGTGTCTTGTTCTTTGTGGCTGCAGCTGGGATACCGACACACTTTTCCATACATGTGTTTGTAGTGAGCAGCCATAACATTAAGTTGTGTAACCATGCATGTGCAAATCTCTAAGTGGTGGTTTGCTAACATGTCCAGTGCTCGGTGATGTATATGGCTGGCAGTTGTGCTTGACAAGCATATCTCGTATGGAGCACATCATGCTGTATGGTTTATTCTGTATTTTGTGTACTAGCACTTTCTTTCCCAGATGCAGTTCATTGTTATTTGACGTGCACATCGTTTCATATTACCTTTGAATCACGCATATGTTTTACCATATACAATGCTTTTGCAGCTATTTCCAGGTAAACAGTTTGCACCATGCTCCTGAACCCCAGCACTAGGGTACACTATTGTCTACTACACAGGCCAGCACCTTTTAAAAGCTATTGTCTTAAATAATACCATAGATCTGTAAGCTAACTCTGCCATGCATGTCATTAAAGAGTACCTTACATAACTTTAGAGTTACAGCGGTGGCAATCAGTGCACTCCAGGGTTGCATTACTTAATGAAGCAGAAGTAGTTGCCTTTTATTCCTGGCATAATCCTGTTGCAAAAGGCTTTGCTGAACAGAAGAGTCATAAATCCCAGCGTTAACATCCCCTGACATTAAGTCCCTGGAACTTCAACTTTCTCTACTTGAGAATTTTTTTTTTCTTTTGGTTCTTCTCACCTGACCTTGAAGTTTGACTGCCTAAGACTTGTATGCTTGATTCGGTTCACTTTCTGGCATCATTCTTGTATGTAAATTAAATGGCTAGAATCCAAAGAAATTTGCTGATAATCTGATTGTCATACATTTTAAGCATGGAGGGGATTCTTATTTGCATTCCTGTCTTCCTTAGCAGGCCAGGATGGATACGGAGGTGCAGTGCATCAGTGCAGAATCGAAATGTGTGTAATTCCACTAATAAATACCTCCTCTCTCTATGCCTCAGAGCTCAATAGCTACTGATTCCTTCCTCTGACCTCAGAGTTTTGCTACATACTTAGAGAGAGATACATTGGGCTTCCAGCAAGGGAGGCACCTGTGGTGACTAAATCCCAGCCTAAACATACAGAGTTGCCCCTTCAGCTGTTTAATCCCATCCTATAGTCTACCCCTGTGTCCTGAGCCACTACATAAACTAGGATCCCCAGTGCAGGAGAAAGTCAGCCTAACTCCCAACTAATATCGTTGCCTGAGAGTAAAATGCAAAATGTACTACACTATGAAAAGTTTAGGGCCAGGGTTCATAATCAGCTTCCAAAGTGTGAAAAAGGAGTGCAGACTGTCTTGCATACTTCACAAGACTCTTCCAATTAATACACCCCCTTGCTGTCTATAAGCAACACTGTGAACTTCTAGGCAGTGAGGAATGTACCCCTGCATGTAAATGTGATCAGTTGGATTTGGCCTGTGTAAATATGCTTTCTGTTGAGGTGTCCTGGTAGGAAAGTTGCCTAGCATGGGATTTGTAGTCACCCATCCTACTCAAGTCCTTTGCTGGACCAGGGTACCCTACAGTCTTGTCGTGTACCTCTGTCCATTTCATCGATGGGAATCTTCTCTGTGTGAACTGGTTGAGATTGCTGATGCAGGTAAGTCATGGTATGTGTGAATGTGAGTGCATGTGTATGTGTGTGTGAGTACTGGGACAGTCTGTGAAGGGATCAGAGGGTCTCAGAGGGTGTGTGTGTGTGTGTGTGTGTGTGTGTGTGTGTGTGTGTGTGTGTGTGTGTGTTTATCATTGTGTGTATATGAGTACTGAACAGTGGGTAAAGGGACCAGTGGAATTCAGTGCTGAATGCCTAATGTGTTATGTGTGTGTGTGTGTGTGTGTGTGTGTGTGTGTGTGTGTGTGTGTGTGTGTGTGTGTGTGTGTGTGCACGCGTGCGCGCAAGTGTATGTGAGTACTAAATAGTGGGTAAAGGGATCAGTGGAACTCAGTGCTGAATGCCTAATGTGTGTATATGTGTGTGTGTATTGTGTGTTTGTGTGTCTCTGTGCACTTATGTCACTGTGTGTATGAGTATTGGGACAGTGTGTGAAGGGATCAATGGATGAAAGTGCTGAATGCCTGATGTGTGTGTGTGTGTGTGTGTGTGTGTGTGTGTGTGTGTGTGTGTGTGTGTGTGTATATATATATATATATATATATATATATATATATATATATATATATATACATACATGCACACACACATATATATATATATATATATATATATATATATATATATATATATGTGCATGCAAACCTATGAGGGGTGACACTGACTGTGTGTGATCTTAGCAGTTAATGCGTTCCAAATGCAGATTCTTGGGTAATGAGACATTACCCTTTGTTGAAACATGCATGACTGTGAATTACTAAGTGGCACTGCAGTGCAACATGTCACGTTAGTGCAGGACAAGTTGTACTTCTGCACCATTTTCTATGAATGTCAAGGCAGGAGTCACTGTTTTATTGCTACCAAACATAATATCATACAGTGAGCTTTTGAACTGTGCTAGTTCTTCAGCAGATTGTCATCTTTTACTCACAAAACACATTACGGCTTCAAATCGATGTCTCATATTTGATTGCCTCTACCTATAACGTGAGTTAAGCACTACCATTTTCTTTCTTGTAGCACGTCACCATACCATAAAATATGCAGTATTGCTGCAGCTTATAAAAGCCAAGTATTAATAAAATAATCATTAGAAAAATAAATTCACTTATTTACACGTAAATAATGTAATGCACTAATGTCTACTGTTTGTTTGATTTGGTGCATTTTTTTATTTTAAATGCAGTTTTAGTTTGCACTTCTGGTAAATTATGATTCATGACAGTTTGAGAAGTCTAATTCTTGGTGCATTTCCTTTTCCCTTTTTTTATTCTGTGATATTTTCTTGTGAAGTTCTTTACTCCTTTCATTTCTTAAAACATCACTTGACAGCATACTTCTCAGTAGACATTTACATTTATTCATCTTCTCATATCTTTTTCTGCATTCTTTAATGTTAAGTCTTTTGGGTTTCTAATACCATGACAGGAATAGATCCCATTCCTAAGTCAAAGTACGATTAAAGTTCTTGAAATTAGCATCGTTTCACTCTTTGATGTCAGCCAAAAGTACTCTTCGCAGCACCTGCAGTGTGCCCAGTAATGACTCCTGCAATTCATACGGGGTTACATGGATTGGTAAGATATCTAAATACGATTGTAGATTCTTTTTTATAACACCTGTTGCTCCTACTACTATTTGGAACTGTCTGGGTATCTTTCTTTCACATAGCTCTCATTTCTGTCTGCAGCTCCAGGTATTTTATGACTTTGTGTCTGTCTGTATGCAACGCACTGTAGTCACTGGGTGTGGTGATTTCAATGATCAATGCTACTTTTGTCTTCTTTTCTTGGACCACTATATCCGGTTTTCTAGCATCTCTTTTGAACTGTTGGTATTGGGTGAGCCCATGTGATATAAAGCTGCATCTGTTTGCATCTTCTGATGTTCCTCTTCCATACGATTTGTTTGACTTCCCATCTCTTCATGCTTTCCTTCCTAGCTCTTTAGAAACCACTCTTGCACACTGAAGTAATACAGTAGTTTGTGAAAGGTAAAAAAAATCTAATTCTAGCTTACATCTTACAAAGTCTGAAAAAAATCCATCTATAAAGTATGCGCTTTTCAGTTTATATAATAGTGAATTTTATAGTACTGTATTTCAGTTCTTATATTAGTGAATTTTATAGTAATGATATTACCTTAGTACAGGATAAAAATGGTATCTTTGCTAGATTCTGACTCAGGACCATACTGTTTTTTATCATGACACAGCAAAAGCAAAGCTAATTTATGAGTTTTGTTTCTGTTTTAGATCCTGGTTTGCTAGAATTCTAGTAAATCATAACAGAATGCTGATCTGCTAGATTCTCTAGAATTCTAATACATTTTAAAAGAATGCTGATCTGCTGACCTAGGGACAGAGAGGCCAAAAAACACTATTGCCATGGGTTTTCTTGCAGTTATGGACATAGCGTGCAAGGCAATAAGGGTGAGATGAAGTACTTGTTTATGCTGGGGAAAGGTCTGGGACTCTGAGTGGTTCGGCGCTGGCCTTCAGTGGAGGCTACAAGCTCAGCAGCTTGTGGAAGGACTGCATACAGACCCCATGTGGAAGGGCAGGATGCATCTAAACATAAGAGAATGAGCCTGCCTCCATCAGAAGAAAAAGGAGGGTAGTGAACAGTGTATAATTACAGAGGGAGGTGACAGATGTGCAGAGTTAGAGAGTGGCCAGTTATTCGGGTCAGAACAGAAGATGAGGAAACTTGCACATGTGGATTAAAAAAAGTACTAACTGAACCTATTACTGCAAACTGTGTTGTGGAGAGAGTTTCACTATTTTACATGGGCAGTATGCTGTCCTGGTTTTCTATATTTTGTTTTTGAAAGTAGAGAATGTATTTTCTTCTTTGGCTAGTTTGCCATGAAAGAGTTAATGTGATATGAATGTATATATGAGCACTGGCCTGATGGATTATAAGTGATGTGTATTTATTTTAAAAGAATTACAGATACAGTTTTGCATAGAAATAAAGCCATTATCGATGTGGAGGTTTATAAAATTTCTTCAAGATTATTTTCTTTATGATTTTGGGACTGATGAGATTTTTTAAAATAGTATAAAATTTGTACGTAGATAAGGATTCACAGTATGTGCTTCTTGTAGTTATTACATTCATGGCATACAAGCTTGTTTTCTGAAACATCCCAATGAGAAGAGTTTTCTTTAGTGTATCACAGTTATGTTATGCATTCCTAACCTTCAGCAGATATGCATTCAGTGATGTTCTCAAAGGCAATTTGTATTTGCAGTTCCTGAATTATCCTCGTGGTGGGACTGTTGTTTAGTAGTGCTAAAGATTAAGCTCAAAAGACCTATGGAGTTTGTGGAAAAGCATTAGCTGAAGTGGGGCTGCAGTCATCTGTACCATTTAGAATCAATGTCATTGAAAGGTTTGAAACTACTGCCTACCAACTGCAGCCAGATCAGTATGGAAAAGGCTATCAGATGATGCTGGTGAACCAAAAGCATCACACCCACTTAAAGCAGCTAGTTGTATACCCTGAGAATGAAATAAAAATAACTTTTAGATAAATATATATTACTATGACTGTGACCATATAGTGTGTATTATTAAATATAGTAGGGGACCTAAACAACAAGCAATGTGCTGTATATACATAATATTATTTGTTTGTTTGTTCAGCTTTGTTTACTGGTGATGCCAATATCCAAGTTCATGCTCTGCCCTGTTCATGATTGTATATAAATAAGCTTTTATTTTTTTTAAACATACTTCCATTTTATTTACTGTATTTAGAGATGGTGACTACCTTTTGTGCTTAAACATAACCTGTGTTAGTTTTGTTTGCATTTTACAAGTTCCTGACATTTATTGTATTTCTGATATTGGAAAATGCACAGTGACTGTGCCATGACAGGAAATTGAAACTACCTTGTGCTAGCTGACCAATGCTGATTAAGAAAATGTCACTTCATAATCAATCCGCTATGGATAAAATCACCATTATGCATTCCAGAGGCTTGGAAAATGTACCTTTCTGAAGGGAGTTAGAAGTTGTACTATCATTTTCTGTCTGTACTTTGAGCTTCTAACAGTATAAGAAGAAATTCATAATAAACTAACTACAGAGTATAAATAGTCACATAGCCACCCGTTTGTAGTAACTATTTATAATGCTCTAAAAAGATGACAATAGCAAGACACGACAAGTTAAATTAAATACAAAAAGCACACACACACGTAGGCAATAATACATGATAGGGTGGATGTTACATGGTAATAACAGACTACTAGTATTCTGTAAAGGTGGTTACACTGAGGCACTAGAATGTTTTTTTGAATAAAAGTGTGGTTTATTTGTTCGTGTTTTCCTGCTGCTATTATGGTTTTGCTGCTGAACAACCCTTTGGATCGTTTAGTTGTGTTAGATTTGATTCCAGGAACTTTGGTTGTATGATAATAATACATGATAGGGTGGATATTACATGGTAATAACAGACTACCCAGGACTCCTATGAAACGTGATGCTCCAAGCAGAAGACCTTCTCACCCAGGTAAGAGCTAGGATTTCTGTGTAATGTGCACTCTGAATACGATTATTTCAAAAGATTTTTCATCAAAACATATGCGGGTCCCCATATTATGAGATACTCAATAGTCAATGTACTGTTCAGTATGAAAATTGTGCTTTTCATAACCTAACTGCAAAATAATATTTTCAGACAGAATTGTACAGTGACAGTTTTCTAGTTTATAAGTTAGAGACTCATATGGTAGGTTAAAATGTGGTGTGAAAGTAATATTAACCGATGAAGCTTTGATTGTTTTGTTTGTATGTTTTTAATTTAGAAATGGAAAGTGATTAGACTCAGTATTTTTGTAGTACACTTTTAAGGTGAACAAACACTCGTATATCATCCACATTTTATAACATTTTTACACCAGATTTTTAATCTATGATCTATATATCCCCAAATCTTGAACTATGCAACTGTTCGTGTACAGTTTTGGCCAGAAATATCACTTTGCCATGTCTGTAAAATATATTTTAAGATAGAATTGTACAATGACAGTTGCAAAATTCAGGAGATGGGACACTTAAGAGTGTATATTAAAAATTTAGTGTAAAATGTTAAGAAATGGTATAGTCATGGGTGTTTGTTCAAATTAAAACCACACTACAAAATTATTTATTTAACATTAAATTTTACTGCAAAAAATTCAACATGCCATATGTATGTCCCCACCTCATGAACTTTGCAACTGTCATGGTACAGTTGTCTGCAAAAATGTCATTTTGCAAACCAGCTATGGCACAACCGAACATAATTGTGCAATGCTAGTTGAGTGGTTTGTGATGAGAAAATGTTAAGAAATGGTGAGTCATTGGTATGTGTTTTAATAGCATGAAAAAATAAATATTTGACTTCCAGAATTTTGCAGGGAAAAGTGAATGAGTAAGGATATGTCTGTGTTGGGGTGGAAATAGAGTCCAGTCCTTCTTTTCTGTTTGTATAATGTTTTACTGTTGGCCTACAGTATTCCTTTTTTGCTTGCAGTATGACTTAACAGTGACATCATGAAAGAATGGCATGGTAGAAATCCATAGTGGTGAGTGTTACATGTGCACCATACATTTGTTTTCTTCATTGGCATGAGATATTTAGAACGCAGCTCTATAGAAGTATTTTTAGATCATGTGTTATGGAGAACATTGTATGATGTTCATATTGCCTTACTATTCAGTTTAGTGTGATCAGTTTCTATTTCCTGGTCTTTCTTATGTGAACTCTATGCAGTTTTATTTGCTTGCATTTTTCCTTTTTTTAAGTCAGTCTGCCTTTTAGTCTTTCTTAACCATTTTTGTAGTGGAGAACAATTAATTTGCCATTAGAGAGTTATTAAATGAGTGCACTTTTGAAAGGACAGTAACAACAAATGAGGAAAAAGACCAGCGTAGCCATATTAGACGCTCAAAAGGCTACTTATGGAACAAAACCAGACATATTCTTATCTGCATGCCCTTGCCATTGAGTGTACGTGTTACGTTTAGCAAAAAGCTATTATGCAGAAAATATAGATACAAACGAGCTTTTTTGTATCATATTGCTGACTGACTTAACTACAGCTCTGCACACATACACACACGCACACACGCGTGCACAGACAGACACACACACACACACACACACACATATAAATACACATATACCTAACATGCATCATTATTTTTCTTGGAATTACATTGAGTGGTCATTTAGAACTTTATTCATATATGCAGTGCTACAGAAAATGGCTTTCAAACCTTTTACAATACTACCATATGGAAAATTAAGAAGAGTCAGACTGATTGTATGAAAAGAAGAATATTTAAGTGAACTGGCCATTGGAGCTGGGGATGAACTGTGCTCTGGAAGAAATCCATTGAGTGTTACACAGGCAGCTTTTCAAAAAGCTAAAAAGAGTCAAAACAGGCCTTTAAAGCAGTTTTGTTTTGTTGATAAAACAAGAAATAAGAGAAAGTAGACAACAGTAATAGCAATAAAGCAATACTATTAATGGTCATTATCATTGTTATTATTATTATTATTATTATTATTATTATTATTGTTATTATTATGTGACAAAGTTTAATGGCACCCATGGTACTCAAAAGTTATATGTAAACACTAGTTAATTGTTAAAAGCTGGTGAACATTTTAAGAGAGTGTTACCAGTTTTTCCAAGAGTAGCTTATAAGAGAGTTAGAGAGTCCAAAATGCAAAGGGCATGCTAATGCAACTGAGCACTTTTGAATAAGGCAATGATATTTATCTCTGTGTAAATCATAAGGTATGCCTGTCAGGTAAAGAGAAGGCCCCAAAAACAATTAATGGGGTAAGATTTGAGGTCAGAGAACATTGTGTTTATAATAGCATACAAATGGTTTAGAATGTCACCTGACCAAACAAAGAGACAGCTTTGCATTATGAAATGCTTGTGGCAGGACAAGAGCAAGAAAAATGGCTAAACATTTTAGTAAGGAACATGTTCTGGCACCACTGTTTAGGAATTATTTGTACTAGAAGAACTGATGTTGTGTGAAGAAGGGATGACATGAGCAGAAGGTTGAGGCAGCTGGAGGCAAGAGATATACTGAAATAAAAAACTCTATTTCCAGGAGGTTTGAATGCAATGTCAGACTACAGTGCATTCATTTAAATTAATTTAAATGGATATTTTGATTAGTGTATTTACGATACCTTACATACATGTGAATAATAATGTACTAAAATATGCAGGGATTTATTAACAATTAAATGTGTATAATGATATTCAATTAGTTAAATGTAACAAGTATATATAAAGCTGTCAGAATGATGGACTCATCCTCTCGAGGACAGTAGTCGGACTGCTTGAAATGGAGAACTAATACTGGTAAATAAACATTTGGTATTGTTGCTACTGGTTGTTCCAATGTTTGAGGAAATATTGGGCTTTTTTGTTCATCATATGTAGGAAAGCCGAAAGACAAACAATATGTAGTGTTGGCATAAAAGCAGTACATAGGAGGGTACAACAAACAGCATTCCTAAAGTTCCAAGAAAACATGGTGATGTTAAGAGCATGGACATCAATATCATAATGCTGCAGTATGAAATGAGCCTTTCGGTCGACAAACATGCTACTAAGTGGTATAGAAGGATATTACTGTACATTACAGAATTTGAAAGAAAGGAACTGAGCACCTTTTATAACAGCTGGTTGCTGGAGAAAGTATTTGTGATTATGACATCTCATAGTCTCAGAACAGATGACTTATATGCTTATGATTTCTCATTAGAAGAGATTAACCTGCACCAGAAATGAATCAAGACAGCTTTAAAGTCCTATTGTGGGTAGACAGATATATTCATGGAAAAATTTAAACATAAGCATCCCTCCCTCTTTAATGATGAAAACAGTGGAATTTCAGCAATAAATGAGTAGTAAGGAACATATATAGACCTTTGCAGATTGAAAATTAATGAGATACATGACAGATTTCACATTGGAAAATGGAAATCTATAATAATAAAACAAATCTCAGCTTAGAATGATACTCAATCCACCGTAACAAAAGGTTAAACTTTTTTTGAGAGCTGCCTAAACAAAGAGGAAGGATTTTTGCCAGAATGTTGTCAATGGGTGCAGATTCAAGAAGCAGAGGATTCTCTTTTGTTTCACCTTCTTTACAGGATGAAGTCTGACAACAAAAGAAAACAACCAAGGACTTCAACCAAGTAAAACAACCGAAGACTTCATCCCTATCTGGAGTAATGTAATGACTCCAATTTTCCGTCAGCGTGCAATACTCCATTTTCTGGTTTACAGCAGGCTCCCAATAAAGGGAGTCACAGAGGTCACAAGACTTGGTAGTAGTGAATTTACCACAAAGTGGTTTGCACCATTGCTTATTGGAAGCCATGACAAAAGAGATAAAGTTTATTTCAACTCGGCCAGGTACTCCTGTGAACTTGCAAATATATATAGGTTCATAGGTTCATAGGTTTATACTAGGCTATCTTAATAGCAAAAAAATACTGTGCTTAAATTATTTAGGCCCTAAAATACTATTCCAAAAGTAAAAATGATGCCTAGTTTGTTGTGCCTCTGTCCAGCAGTGACACATGATTGATTCCTGACAGAGTCAGCGAGATCTCCCTTCTCCACAACAGGATTCTTTTACCTCTGGTAACAGTCTCGCTCTTTTATTCCATAGCCTAGGAGTCTCTAAAGCTTTATTCTTCATTGCTCCAGATAAGACTATTTTCCCCTATTTTTGGTGGTGGAGAGTGGTAAGTTGGAGTGTTTTTGGTTCTGGTGGATTTGGTGAGGTTGGATATGTCAGGTTGAGCACGTCCATATCCTGGCATCCCCTATGGATTGGGATATGGAGCTGAGCAGGCGGTCTTGAGCAGACATGATGCTTTATCCTGTCAATCTTTTCCCTTCTCTGAGATTTTGGTATGACAGAATTTTGGAGTCCCTTTCCAATTTGGTGAGGAACTTTGGGAGAGATAATATTGCTGAGATAGGAACAGAGACCTCACTACCGATGGGGTATTGGATAAGTATGTCTGGATGTAATCCCAGACAGACCATTGTGGATCAGGAATCCGATATGTGCCAATCAAAGTTCACAGATGTCAACTAGATGTGGATGTGTCAATCTCCAGGTCAAAGATAACCTGGGTCAAGCACTCTCTATGTCCTTTAGGGTCCTTAGTATATGGTAGAATTGGATAGCCACCTTTTGGTAGCTTACTATTACCTTGGTTTCCTTTGTTTTTCCCTAAGGTATTTGCTATACATTTTGCTTAGGCCTTGGCTCCCGCATTCTTGCACACTCTATATGTTTTCCCAGTCCCCTGCTGTCCCATGGCTCTGCCAGTTCTCCCATGTTGGCCTGTACCCAGCTGAAGTAGATGCCAAACAAAATGCCAAAACTTCCCCTATGCTGCCTGTGCCTCTGAGAAGTAGATGCTAAACAATACAGCCCCCGACCTCACCCTCTGTGACACACACTCACAGGTGCTTGGAGTCTGACACATCTTGAGCAATTCTAACCCTTGTGTTCTCTCTCTGACTAACATTTTGCACAAAGTCTGGTAGTTCTTGGACAATACCCCTGTGGGGTGGTTTGTTACAATGGCCTTTCCTCGGTCAAAGTGTTCAAGGTCCTTCTAAGCTGTTTAATCAAGTCATGCAAGGCCTAAGCCTTTATTGTGCCCAAGTTCAAAAGTTTCAAAGAAAGCAACCAATGGAAAAGGCATGATCTTCCCTTGACAAAAGCCTCTCTGTTTGCGAGTTTTCTCCGTTATGCTCCATATATCTTTTTTTATAGAACTCATTAGGTTCCTCTCCTTGCTTTGTGGAGGGTGAGTCTGTGTTCACGCAGATCCTGGGTCACATACACCCCCACTTGTTTGTGGAGTGGCGCGCGCGGGCGCTGTACGCCCTGAGATTAAACAGCTGCCTTATGTGCGGGTTTAACAGCTCATTTACCGGGTGTAGCACATCAAATTAGCGTACATGTTCACACTTCCAGGAGTGCTGTGATGCATTGTTTAGGCTTTAGTGACCAGCTTTCAGCTGGGATAGTTATCTCCTTGAGAGGGGGGGGAGGCTGGAGGTGCTGATATCTATCTGGGGGGGAGGAGGGAGTTGGAACTGTCTGCACGTAACCTGTGGGTTATGTTGGCTTTGATGGGGGTTCAAGTCATTTCTTTTGTTTTTTGAGAGTATCTGCTGCATTCCTGGTCGTTTCCATTTTCCTTTCACAAATGACCTTTTTGAAAAGGGTCTTTGCCTTTGGGCAATTTTTCTCTCAAAATTAAATTTGGTTTTTTTTATTAAGTGCCTTTTTGACTTTTTTTTTTTAATAATTAATAATCTTCACTTTTTTTGCTTCTATTTTTGTTGTACTGTATTAGCTTTCTTGGGTCCACACCAGATGGTTTGTCCTTTGTGGATTGGAGACTGGTTGGTTTTATTTGGGAGGTTAGTGGTTTTGGGTCCATTTCAAGTTGCCTGAGCCATTGTGTCCTGGAGTCTGCAGGTTGGGTTGTGGTTAAGGGCCATGCGGGGGGCCTTGGTTCATACAAGACAGGGGCCTAGAGTGGACTTCACTTTGCTTGAGTAGTGTGAAGTTTGCTTTAGAAGCTGGGGACTGGGGTGTGATGGTCTTGTGGAGATGGGAAGTGGATTGATCAGATCTCACCAATGAGAGATGTGTCAATGAGGGATATACCCATGGATGTGTGTTTTGTCCCCATGTTTGTGACAATGAGATCTAGTATGAGATAGACTGTTTCATTTCCATGGCATTACAAAATGTTCCATGGGATTGGTTAGGAAAGCTAGGAACTTAGTTGGGCGTTAGGTGATGAGTAGGCTTCCCAGTCTGAAGTCACCCAATATGATGGTGTTTGGAGATACATGTTTGGTGTTTGTGTCTTCAGGAAGGCTGTGTGGGGTTCCTGAGTGAGAGGGGATGTAGGTAGGATGCTATGCTATAGAGACAGTTTGCCCTTGGGTTAGGTGAAGTGCTGACTGGTTTTGCCAGTGCAGTACCGCCAACCTGGAGGTGTGTGAACGCAGTGTGTGAACGATACACCCCTCCTTTTTGTTGTAGTGTGGGTTGCCACCCCCTCGGCATATGGTGTGGTAAAACCTCTTATGAGCATGTGCTTACTCAGGGGCTTGTTTCAGTCGGGTTTTCAGTGACAGACTGGGATGGTATGTTCTCCCTCTCCATAGTCATTTCTCTCCCATATTTTGGAATTTTTGATAGACTTTACCCTCAGCAGCAGCCCATTTTCTTCCCATTTTTGTTTGGTTTAGAATTTGAGCCTTGCCTAAAAACTGCCCTTGGAAAAGTGGTTTGAAGAGCCTTGGCTATGGCAATCAGGGGGCCTTAGAGGGTTGGCAATGCCAGCCGCCCCAGGGCAGCGCTGCGTGGCTTGTCGTCATCCCAGGCAGACAGACACTGACACTGACCAGACAGACACTGCAATTGTTGAACTTGACTTGACTTGTCACATTTTGTCAATTATTCTCTTTGTTCATCTTGTCTTGCTCAGGAAGGGTCATACTTGCTCACTGGTCACCATATAATGTTAGGCTCATATTCAGAGCTATCCCTCTATGTCTCTTTCATGTAGTCCAGGGAGGTATCGCCTCACAGTGCGGACAATGACATGGAGCATGGACAATGACTGTATTTGTACTTGTAATGGATGGGAGGACCCAGTGCTTGCCCTGTGGGCTTCTTACTTCTAGGTTCAGCCTGGTCAGCTGCCCTTGTCCTGCCTGTTCAGCCTGGTGAGTGGGGACTTCAGTGTGTCTATGTTTGGAGTGGTAGTATTCTTAGTGTTTGGTGTTGTATTTGGCTTGGCTGCTTTGACTGCTTTTTGTGTTTTATGTGTTTGTTGTGGGGTGTCTTG
>NC_056727.1:259633674-259738674 GCF_019279795.1 Protopterus annectens | reverse complement strand
TGCATCATTCCACACTGAAACAGAAACAAACAAATAAATGTGTACACAGAAAGTAAAGATGGATTGACTTTTACAGGTGGAGTGACTGTCTTCTCATACTGTATGTTAACTACTGAGTGACTAAAATATTTATGCATGAGCACATTTCCGATACTGCAAATTCATTCAAAACTTTGCACAGAGTGGCTGGTCATGTAGGAAGAGGGAACTTGGGAGTCCCCTTTCTTTATCAATTGGATGAAATGCTGTAGGGTGGTGAAGGAGTGATATCACTGTTATTTTTTTTGAATGGTGTTCCTTTAAGAGGATATGAGTGCAGATATAAAGATGATTGCTTGTAATAACAGGGGGGCATGGCTGCTGAACACGAATTTGAAGACTCATGGCTCCCTGCTTACATATCATATTGGTTTCTTTTAATGTCATCATCCTTTTTCCTCATTGTGCCAGACAAGATGGCTTTTCCTAGATGGCTGCACACTGATCAGCAGCTAGATTTCAGTTCTCCCAGTGTGTAAAAAGAAAAACTGATAGATAAGGGCCAGTAATTTTGCCTGTTTTAGTAAAAGTTAGCTGCTAACTAGTAAGTGTACTGCCTGAATGTTAGCAAAGAAGACAATTTAGAGAGCCTGAAAGAAAATCAACTAGAAAAGGTAAACAGAAAACACTGACTGGGAAGAATCCTGTAGCTGTTCAGAAAAAGTAGTTCAAGCTCCAGCTTTGGTACAAGAGATGGATTCCAGTAATTTAGAAGAAAAAATAAGTCAAATGTGCTCAGAGTTGAGTAAAATAAACGAAACATTTAAGGTGTATATCAATTCAAATAACAAAAGGCGGGAAAAATGGAAGAAGCTTTAAACAGCTATTCAGATGAAATGTTAAAACTGGAAAAATTGTAGGCAGAAATGAATAAAAGGCTGGCTAGATACGAGACTGCTCAAGAAGAGCTATTTAAAAAATGGTAGAGTAAGAGGCCAGAGCATGCAGAGAAAAGCTGAGATTTTCTGCTGCACCAAAGAAAATGGAAGGAATAGACTGTATTAATGTTATGAAAGCACAAATAAGTAAGTGGACTGGTATTCTACAGCAGGATTTGTTAATTGAAAGGGCACAGTGTTTATATGCTCCAAACCGGGCCATGAGAAAGCATACCAGACCTGTATTAGTTAATATGCGATTCTACCAGCAGAAAGAGTTGATCCTGACAAAACTGTGGAAGAAAGACAAAGTATTAAAAGTTGGGGACATTAGAGTGTTTGTGGAAAATTATTCTGTACAACAGGCAGAAGAGAAGTAATTTAATTCCAGCAATCAGAGAGTGCCAAGAGGCAGATGTGAGAGTCAAGCTGCTGTATCCAGCTGTCTTCAGATTATTTTTTTTCTGGAGAATCAAAATCATTTTTGGATGCAGAACAAGCTAAGGGGAAAATACAAAAATTTGCCCAAGGAGGGTTGAGCCATCAAACAGAAGTGGACAAAGCTTCTCATTCTTCTGATAGTAAGGTTTATACAGAGACTTTGCCACTGAAACCGTGTCCAATGTTCCGAAGAAAATGCTTGAGAAGCATTAAAAAAGCACAGGAGTTGACTAGAAGAATCTGGAGTACCTTAGACTTGAACTGGTGTCTGGGGTTGGGAGATGGTGATGAACAGGAAGAAGACTAGCAACACTAAAATTAGTGAATAAATATGAGACTATAAAACATCAATTACATATGTGGCTGAGAAAGACTGGACTTTTATTGACTTTGTTAAACTTGTTGGGGGAGTAACAGACATATGCCCCACTTCGTGTCATTAATGTTTTGAAGGGCACTAAAAGGAAAAAAAGAGGGAGAAACAGGGAAAAATGAACTGAAATTAAAACAAGTTTTGTTCTTAACAGTATTTGTGTAAAACATTCTATAATATAAATTACATTTTATATAGTAAAGTATTTCAGTGATATGTGATAAAGATACTAGAGTACACAGGCACTTTTTTCTCTCTGCTTTGTTTTAAGATCACTTGTCATAGTGGTTAAAGTCTTGCCTCTCATGTACAAGATACAAGGTTCATTCTTGACCTCTGACCTTGCCTACTGTAGGGAGTTTGCATATTCTGCTTGCGTCTCTTTCAGGTTCATCCCACCTCCCAAAAACATGTCAAGTTTTTCTACCTCACCTCACCTCAGAACTGACTCCAGTAATGGAGTTCTGGGCAGCAACACAGACTCTAGATGGTGCCTATAAGGGGTGAGAGTTGTATATACCATTGGCTTTGGCATTAACTTTGGTGCACAGTATCCTCAATGTAGAAGAACACAGATCACAGACTGAGTGCTGTGTCAGCACTAGCTACCTGATGATGTAAAAATTAGCTCTGTGTGATTCTTTCATGTTGATTAAAGTAACAGTAGTTACTGGTGATACGTTGGTTGAGGACCCAGCCTGCCCTGACCTACACCAGGGACACATGCTAATGGTGGGAGGGATGCATGTATCCCTGCTGGCCAGTGTGTATCAGCAATCCTGAGTCAATAAGCTACAGGCTGACCATTGTTGAGTTGGCCAGCTTGGGTTTCCTGGGATAGCTCTTTTGAGCGAATGCTGGACATAAAACCAATCAACCTGCCAAACATGAACAAGCAGGGCAGTATGGATTAGTGTAGATAATGGGTGACCTGAATTAACATATTAGGACAGACAGAACAGGATATGAGAACCACCTGTGTACACATGGGTGGAGCAACAGGAATAAAGACTGGCCATTCTAGACTTCTGTCTGGCAAATGGGTCTGTAGTGGCCAACACATGGTTCAGCAAGAGAGACAGTCTCAAGGTCACATACAAGAGTGGCCAACATACAACTTAAGTAGACTTCCTCCTAGTAAAGATAGGGCACTGACTGCAAAGTCATCCCCAGTGAAACAGTTGGTCCGCAGCATAAAGCACTGGTTTCCTTAATCATCTGCAAGCAGTGGACAGAAAAGACTCAAAGGTGAACAGAAACTAAGCTGAAGACCTGAAAGTTGAGTGGAAAGGAAGCACATGGGTGCAAGGAATCACTCAGGGCTCTAGCATCTCAGGAAGAAGAAAAACTAAGTGGAGTTGAAGAAGAATGGCAACAATTGAAACCAGGTTGTGTGAGGACTGTAGAACAGATATGTGGCCAAGCCAGGTATGGAAATAAGGTACATAAGGAAAGCTAATAATGGAATACAAAAGTCCAGGAAGTCATCAAAAGAAAGAAGGAATGCAGGAAAAAGAGAGAGGTAGAAAAGACATACCAGGCAAGGAAGAAATACTGGTTGACTAACAAAGAGGCTAAGAGAAGAGTTGCAGTAGCAAAGAAAAAGGCATCAGAGGCACTCTACCAGCTTCTGGAAAGTGACTCAGTAAATGGCACAAAGAAGCTCTATCAGGTTGCAAGGCAAAGACAGAAAGATAAAGATAGTCAGACACCTTTCATAATGGATGCCAGAAACAACCTGTCTGCAGTCCAAAGGACATCAAAGGCAGGTAGAAAAAGTACTTCCAGCAGCTTCTGAATGAAGAAAACCCCTCAGAAACTGTAATGCCCTGGGCACAGCCAACTATAAAAGTAGAGGAGGAGGAACCCACCCTAGAAGAAGAACAGCAGTGATGAAAATGAAGTCAGGGAAAGCAGCAGGGCCAGATGAGGTCACAGCAGATATGATAAAGAAACGCCACACCAAAAGTCACAGCCAAAGGTTTATTCACCACAATTTTAGTGCTTTCATTCCAAAACACAGGAACCTCATCAGAAACTGTACCAGAGTAACTTCCTTCCTTTTAAAGACTGAGAAAGAGGCTCCATGCCTGGACAATATTTAAAGAAACACACACTCTTAAATATACATTTAAAAGTAGCTCTACATAAAATATACTTAAATAAAATGTGTTGCATAAAATAAATATATGTCAATAAATTTTCCTTCAAAAAATTAATCTATAAAATTATTCATATTTAAAAGATTTCATAAGAATAAAATGAAAAAAGTTGGTGGATCTCATAAAAAATTCTGTCATAAAATGTACATATAAAAGTATTGAAAATTACAAATGTCCTTGACTTTAAGACAGGCAATTAGATTAGCTTTTTAAAATAGGCTTAATAGATATTAAACCGTTAATGCCAGGGGGTGAAGGTGGCGTTCATTAAAATGTGCCAATGGAGCTCTCTCTTTTCAACAAATGTTTCCCAATCACCACCTCTTTTGAAGTGTTCTACTGTCTACAAAATAGTGAAAGAAATCTTTTTAAAGTTATCACATTGCAACAAATGTTTATAAAGGGCATTGAACTGATGTGCCTTACTGATTGCATATACATGCTGGTAAATTCTTGTCTTTAGGTCCAACAGTCTTCCCAACATAAAATGCAGGGCAGGATGAACAGAAAATAATATACACTACCCCTTTTGTGTTACAATCAAATCTGCCTTTGAATATAATCAGTCTTGGAAAACCATGTACTGGGAAACTACTACCTTCTAGAATAAATCTACACTGCTTGCATGCTCCACATTGTTTCATCCCCCGGTTTTTAGTAAATTTACCTTTGCAGCTTCCACTAAATTCAAATAATGTTTTGAAGTTTTTGTTATTCTTAAAAACAAATATGGGCTGCTACCCCAGCCTGTTGGTCAACCTAAGACTTCCAAAGACAGTACACCAATGACCACTAGTAGCATTCTTCAAAGAGTAAATGTCTCTACTGTATGGTAAAACCAGTGCCTGTGAGTGGTCACCAGGACTCAAACTGACATTTTGCTCTTAGTTATTCTTAGAGCCTTTTTTAGGCAATGCCAAAAAGAAAAAACTACCAACATAGGGAAAAAGTCTACAAGCTATTTTTAGGTGTTACTGCTTAGTGCACAGAGCCTAAACAAAAAGCTCCACACCCTTCAAGCTCTCTTCATAATAGAGAATCATGGAGCTCATCCACATGCAGGTCACCATAAGTAATGTTGTGGCTAGTTACAGGTCACCATCTATGCCATTAGAGTCCCATGGATCTTACCTAAAGCTCATCATCCAACCAAACAACCTATTCATGAGTGACTTTAACTACCTCTCTATAGAATGGAAAATGTATACTGCCTCAAACTCACATTCACAATGCTTCCTGGACTTTGTTAACACAAATACTTTGGAGCAGATTGTGCACACTGCAACCATAGGATCAAACATACTGGATCTGGCACTCACCAACATGGGAGAGCATTGCACCCACCCCCCACTCCCCATGTCACATACTCACTGTTGAGTTGGATCACAAAGCTGTCTCATTTGAAATAAAAATCAAACCAAAAATAAAGCTCCACCAGTAATAGTTAGAAACTATTCAAAGGCAAACTATATTTGTGACAGTTTGTCAAAATTCAAGGCTCCCCCTACCCTAAGACTACAGCTACCTATGCAGAATTATTCACAGAGGCCCTATACAAACATGCAAATGTCTGCCTAGAGGCTGCCGTACCTACCAGAAATAAATCCAAAACAAATGCCTAAAACAAACCCCACTGGTGGAATCCCTACAGGGTATATAATAAAAAAAGAAAACTCATGGCCAAAATCAGAAAGAGCAACTCCCTTAAAGGCAAGTGCTGTCTGATACAACTAAACAAAAATCTAAGAGGCCTAATTAAGTCCAGTAAGGCCAGCTACGAGGTCAGGATAACCTTGCCGACTGAAGACAATCAGAAAGCCTTCTTCAGCTATGTCCAGAACCTTAGGGGTAACACACAGCAATGTGCTGAACTGGTGGTGCTTGGTACCATCTTCACCAATGAGAGTGACATAACAAATGTACTGGCTGATGAATTCAGCTCAAATTTTACCCCCAACTCTGCCCTAGCTCCACCAGGTGAAATCCCCTTCAACATACTTCCTCCAGCTATCAGCAGGGACCAAGTGCTGGCAGCACTCACTAAAACATCTCCATGAGTCCTGAAAACATCCCCAGTTGCCTCCTGAACAGTGTAAAACATGACTTATCAGTACTTCTTGAGGCAGTGTTCAACTGCAGCCTTGAAACAGGCTACATTCCAAGCAAATGAAGGACCACAACAGTCATCCCCTCCAGAAGTGTGGACCATCAACTGATACAGGGAAATACAGATCCATCAGTCTAACAGTCCTATGCAAAACCATGGAACAAATTATCATTGAAAAGATAAACAATGACATTGGCAACCTACAGACACTGGACCCATCCAAATTTGACTTTTTTAAGAGAAGATCATGACTACTTAACTTGGTAGACTTCTTTGAGAGGGTCACCAAGGCAATGGATGAGAGTAAGACAGTGCATACTGTGTATCTAACCTGGTAAGCTATTCAATACAATACCCCACTCAGGCATTGTTGTCAAGCTTTCTGGACTAGGTGTAAATCCTTACATAACTTGCTGGATTTCCAGCAGGCTCACAGACAGGACCCAAGAAGTCAGGATCAGTGAAGCCACCTCTACCAAGAGACCATTCACCAACATACCCCAGGGCTCCATGCTGAGCCTGCCCCTGTTTAGCATCTGCTTCTTGGAAGTCAAAACTAATGTTCGAGGCCTCTGGCTCACCAAGTTTGTAGATGAATGTAAATTGGCAGCTATTATAGATTGCCCCAAGACACTAACATGTTGCAAGTGGGTTTAGCAGAGACAAATGACTGGTGCCAAAGCCAAAAAATGCATTATAATTCCCTTTGGAAAAAAGTCAATCCAAGTTAATTACTCCATTGGTAAAATGCACCTAACAGTTGACCCAGTATTAAGGAGTCTGGGAATATACATCAACAGCAATCTGTTCTTTAACCAACATGAAGGTAAGATAATAAAAAAAATCATGTTATGTTGCCCAACTTATAGGTAAGGGTATGGCATCCAGGTCCAAGGAAGTTGTAGTACCACTCAACATGGCCCTTATCAGACATGTCATTAAATGCAGTGCTCACTTTGGCATGTATCTAGACAGCACTTGCAACAGTTTAAATGTCCATAAAGGTTTCTCACCAGGAGAATTCAGGGCATGAACACCTGGTCCTACAATGATCGCCTAAAGGCTCTGCCTATATATTCAGTCTCCCACAGTCTGCTGACAAGGGATCTTTGCCTGGCTTACAGGGCTTAATCAGGCCCAGCCTTGATGGATCTGTTGCACATTTGCAAAACAAACAGCACCAGAAACACTAGTTCCGGGATCTGAAGTTTACTTATGACATAAACAGAACACGCTAGAGAGACAGATATGTGTCCCAAAGGATCCCCACACTATGGAATAGGGTACCCATCCATGCAAAACAGAGTTCATCCCTGACCCTATTTAATTGAAACTTTGACAAATGGATGGAAATTGTAAAGTCACCCCCCCCCCCCCCAGTCTGGCCACTATTTCCCTTATGAACAGAGACCATTAATAAGAAAAAGTATTATCCTGCATAACAATCCCCTTACAAATCCTTAGTTACCTCCCTACTAACATGTCCCCACACGCATAATGACACCCATGATACTAGGGACCCAAATAGTTTGTGGTGTGTAGCTATGCTTGTAAGGGCCCTAGTGGTTGTTAGCCTAGTAACAACCTATGAATTTATGAACCTATAGGATTCATTTATTCATTTGAGTGATGGTTTATAACTGAAGACACAAGTGGGCAAACTGGATCTGAGTTTTGTAATACCTTTATCTTTATACCACATAGGAGATTGCAGAGATGCAAAACATCACAGTCGTACCATGTAGAGTGCTAAAATGGACACTTTATTAACAGATAAGAATCTGAGGACATTCCAAGTGGCACTGACTGTACAAATGGTGGAGTAACAATCACTACTATTCTGCCTAGAGAAGTGCTGTAGGACAGTAATCTTCATTGCCATCAACAATGGCAGCACTAAAGCATGGGACAGGTAGATTTATACTTTTATAGAGGTTTACAGTATGCAATACATAGGAATGGGTGACCATGGCTGCATCTGCTGGATATCAGTGTGAGAAAAGTACTCAACTATGAATTAAATGCACATGGCAGCCTAGGAGGCGAGTATAGTGCTAGAGATTAAATATTTCAGCATTATTGTACAGGTCTAGAAAGACCTTTCAGAAATTCCCTGTTGTCCTGGTGCCCACACCCCTGTAAAGTGCCTACTCAAAGCTGCTAGTCTTTTTTTTTTTTTTTTGGGGGGGGGGACACAACATCTTGCAGTGTGACTTATAACACTTACTAATGTTTTAAACAGAATCTGAGATAGCAAATGTAATTAATTTCAGATAAACGTGCTCTTTGACTTTCCCGCTATGCATGCCCACAGCCTAGATGTCAGGTCATTTTGATGTACGTCCAGCTTGTGTCATGCTTAATAACAATTAGTAAATCATCTTCTCATAAATGCGACTACTTGCAATTTGATAATGAGAAAATGTCAATGGTAAGAGTAACATTTCAGAATTTTTTTTTACTATTACTGTAAGAGAATAATACAGATGATTATAGTCATAAAAAAAGAAGATATTCTTGCCCAGCTTTTTTCCCTTGTGGCATCAGCAACTACTTTTATTGTCTAGCCTTTAGGTTTAGTTTTTGACAAGTTAAAGGAAATGTCTGAAAGTACTCAAAATAAAACTGGTTGATTGCAGCACAGCAGTCTATACCCACGCACTTCTTTTCTTCAACATTTTGCAACAGCAGTTTTTTTTTTTTAAGATTAATTCCAGCAGTCTTCAGCAGAATGTTTTTTCTAACAACAAAACCAGGCTTCCTTTCTTTCTGAGATGATTAGATACTGTGAGATTTGGACATATGCTGAGTGTCTTCCTGTGCACCCCTGAAGTCCCAGTTTCACACCTCACTTTGTCCATATCCTCCTCTCATTTTATACTCTGAGCCAAAATTAAATTCCATTATAATCCTGCTCTTCTCTCGTTTAGATTTCAGTCATAATATATTTTCTGTCTTAAATCACTGCTGCATTTGTGTTCATTTAATCAGATATGTAGCTGTTCGCGGTTTTTTTCTCTGCACTGTTTTCCAGTGTCAGTACTGCTTCCATGGTGTTAAATAATTCATGGCTCTGAGAAACCATTTTCAAAATTGCTGTGTTGCATCAAGTTTAATTATACTATACTAGAAACTAACATCACTTCATGGCATGATTTCCATGCTACAAGATAACATATTTACAGATCAATCATGATACAGTTATCCATTCACCACCAAATGCATGTCATGTATCTGTATTCCTAGTCACTCCTGCCAGAATATTAATCCAAGAGCACCTCTGAAAGCCCATGGGTAAGTAACACCATTTAAATGGCAACAGGAACAGTGTTGCTAGGGGACTAAACAGTTTACATATAAAGGCAGCCTTCTACAAATCCATTCTTATGAAGCAATGACAGATGTACATTTATGCAGAAGTAAATATAAGAAGGGTATTGGGATTCTTTGCTGTATTTATTACAGGTGCCACTCTGACAGTATCAGCATTCATTTGCATTTTCCATTATATCACTGCAGACCAGCCCAAGCCGCTTTTACTCAGCTGTCTGGCATGTCTTCCCTCCTGCTTCAGTTTAGAGCTTTCTAAATATCACTTGGTTGAGACTCTAGAAATTTTGGAAGAACTTGCATGATTTTTTTTATCAGTAATATCCAACCAGTGGTCATTTTAAAGTTAATATCCATTTCATATATTTCACTCATAACACAATCTGCTGTAAATTATCTGAAACCTCATTCCATTCCATTTTCAAAAAAGAATCAAACCTTTCAACAGTACAAGTGTCTTTAAGATTGCACTTTTCATCAATATGACATCTAAGTCTCTCTTCACTCCCCAGTTGACTTTGTTGAACACTGTGTTGCTGAGGCATTTCTACCACACCAGTGGAAGGAAGCTGATGTTATCCATTAATATATCATTAGAAAGATGATCAATAACCACAGACGAGTCTTTCTTACTGATATTACATGAGCGATGCTTAGAACTGCAGACTGATTAGCTTTAATAGTATTGTATGAAGAGTGCTTAAAAGGGGGTGCATGTAGTTTTATGGAGGCATTTTTGTCTTTGAAATCGGTTTTGTGAAATGTAATTATAAATTGTGAAGGGGATAGAAAGGACATTCCTTGAAACATCAATTATTCAAAAGGTATGTGATGAATGTGTGCGCGCGCGTGTGTGTATGTGTGTGTGTGTGTGTGTGTGTGTGTGTGTGTGTGTGTGTGTGTGTGTGTGTGTGTGTGTGTGTGTGTTTCTGCACACCTTGTTCGTGTATCTGCCTGTTTATGTTACAACGTACATCACAGAACTTGCTGCTAGAAAAGAACGGAATAGTCTGACTTAAGAGCTGCACAAGCTTAAAAGATTCAATTTTACTGGAAAACAAAGCATTTTTTATTTAATTCTGAGGACTTGCGACTTCACAGTTAAATTGCCTTTACAAAGGCAATGTGGGAACAAGTCATGCTGCCCTGCACAATTTAAGTAAATATTATTTATATAGTATATTGTGTTTTTCTTTGTCATGTCTCTGATTGTTTTAGAAAACTGGGCTGGAGAAGTTTGCTAATTTATGTGTGGATTCCTAGAAGTATTGCTGTTACTGTCTAAAAGTTGAATATTGCATTTACTATTACAAATTGAAGTATATTCATTGTTTTTGGATTTAAACAGCATGGATTTCTTGGAGGTCATATTTGCTCAAGATCCATTATTTATTTTTGCAGTTTTTGCAATCAAAAAGTAATGAACTCCCTTTACAAGTTAGTTGTTAAACTCTACACAAGTAATTGGATAAAGAACTGGTTAAACAACAGAAGACAAAGAATAGTTAAAACAGGATCCATTTCAGCACAGCATAACGTCAGCAACAGTTTACCTCAGCAAAAGTCATTTTAACATCTCTTTCACAGCTTCAACCCTGTACCTGATTGTGGATTTTCAAAGTGGTAAATGACTGCTAACTTGACTATCTAGTAGGCAATGCTTAGAATTTAAAGGCATTCCTGAAAGAGTTTAGAAAATAAGTAACAAATGTCGAACTAAGGACTTTAAATTCAATTACTCAAAAAGCATATGGCTAAATTTTGATAACCCAATGCATAATTCCACTTACCTGTTCAATGGCTGTCCTGTTCTCCAGACTCGGGTATGTATCCACATAATAAGTTAAGCTTTATCATCAGGAATCAAAAATTAAAAAGAGAACCATTATTTTGGACAGCCCAGTGGTTCAGTGGTTGCGATGTCGCCTCACACCAAGAGGTTCTCTAGTTTGATTCTCGGCTGGGGTGCCTTCCATGCAGAGTCTACATGTCCTCCGTGTGTTCATGTGGGTTTCCTCCCATGTTACAAATACATGTGTCTGGAACATTTCTCCCCAGGCCTCTGCTGAAAATTGGCTTTGTTCCAAGTCGGACTTTCCTGGTAAACAAATAATAAATAAAGTTCTATGAAGTAGAAAACTAACATTTCTGTCTTTATTTTCACATGGGGAAATGTTTAATAGCATATTGTGGGCAATTCTTTAATTATAATCAAGCTAAGGTAAAATCTGGAAATAATAACAAAAAGTATATCAAAGAAATTTCATCCTGTGGGCATTTACACTGCATTTTCAAGTTTTCTAATTTTTTTGATTGTGTCTTTCGGCTTTTCCTGGTTAGGGGTCGCCACACCGGAACTTGGGTCCGCTAATGATTGGTAGTGGATTTTTACTTACCGGGTTACCAGCCCTGATGCACAACCTTCAATGAAGGCACGCCCCATTCATGTATGCCTCCACACAGAGAACGCTCTAGCTGAGAATCGAACGGGACAATGTCTTGCTATGAGGTGACAATGCTACCGCAGCACTACCACTGCAGTTTTCTAATTGAAATGTCTAATAATTTTCATACAAAATCCTAGAGGAGATATATGATGATCTCTGCGCTTTATTGCAAGGATAATGGTTAATCTAATGTTACTGACTCATTATTAAGTACTATATAAATCACGTGCTATTTATGGATATACTGAAATATACAAAGAGGGCATTTTTATTACATAAAAGGTACAAAGATGCTGAATTAGATTACAGTTATATAAAACCTAGTTTTTATTTTGAAAGTCTGACTTGATAAGTTTATGGCTGGTAAGAATGCCACAAATAATGACAAGGGCTTCTTTGCTGTTGAAGGTGTTGTACCATAAATGTTGTATATGTACTGCTGTGGTGGCGCTGCGGTAGCGTTGTCGCCTCACAATAAGATGCTGTCCGGTTCGATTCTCAGCTAGAGTGTCTTCTGTGTGGAGACATGCGTGAATGGGTGCACCTTCGTTGAAGGTTGTGCGTCAGGCCTGGCAAGCCGGTACGTAAAAATCAACTGCCAATCATTAGCGGACCGGAGTTCCGCTGTGGTGACCCCTAACCAGGAAAAGCCAAAAGACACAAACATTGACTAAGACCTTGAAACCAAAATCAGAGTCCCTTCTCCATACTTAAACCCCACTATAGAAACACACACACACACACTTCTTTGTGTTATTTATTTATGGGTGAAATTGAGTACACTGACCAGCTGTAGAGTGCTTGCATACTGCTTAGAATAGTATAGTTAATATTCTAAACCTCTTCACAAGCACTGTTTTGTGAAACATAGCATCATGCAAACCCCCTGCAAGCAAGCTTTAAAAAAATCCCTAAACAACACTAATCATGCACCATCTTAAGTGCTTACATAACCAATTTCTATGTATTCTGCTTTTGCTGCATGACCTTGATTCTGCCATACCCTTCATAAAATGATTGTTCAGAAAATACACGTTAGCGCAAAACCTGATGTGTTAACTTAAAGGTCCCTGATGTTGCCTCATATTTTTTGATATTTCCCTTGTAAATCATATTTTGTTATGGTTCAAAATGTTGATGCAAATCTGTTTTATTAACTGTCTACATCCCCAGTTTCACCTCATATTATTTTTCCCGCTCTCCATAAAACGTTTGAGTTTCAAATTTGTGGTAAATCACTGAGGATTACAATCGGTCAGTGATAGGCATTGGAGTTTCATGCTTTTTACTATTCAGAAAATGCATGTTGATGAAACACCTCATTGTTGTTCAACTAAGTTTTTAAGTGGCTAACAAATAAATCAGTAAATAATCTTAATGAGTGTGTTATACTAGTATCTGTATATAGGAATTTGCATTTTTGACCAATACTTATGCATGGTCCAGTGTTCACCACTACTGCTCTTTTATGTACCTATTTATTTATTTGCTTGCTTATTTAATACTTTATTTTATGGTAGGTAAAGGTCCATTTCTAGCCATGATGTTGTTTGACAATAAAACGAGAAAGCAAACAGAGACCAATATAAATGATAATTACGTAATTAACATAGAAGAAATAAAAGGAAATGGCATAATGTTCAAAAGCAAAGCAAAACATTATTTATAATGTTAAGGTACAAGCATAACATAAAAGTAGCCTCTGATGTCCTTCAAGGATGCATCTGCAGTCCTTACAAATGGGTTGTCCTGTCGTCAGGCAGCCCTTCCAAAGTCTGGGTCTGACTTCACCAGTTCTTCGGGTATAAAGGCATCAGCCGCGCCATTTTCCTCAGTCTTTCTTGCGCTGTGGCGCCGAAGCAGAAGCTGTTCGCAAGTGCCGGTCGGTCAGATCCAGAGATTACTACCGAATACTAAGAAGACTTCTATAAACTCTTTCTTGCCTCAGCCAATGTCAGAGAAAGTTAATAACTGTTTATCTTGTGGGAAACAAATACCTCATAAAGATTTCCACTCCTATTGCATACATTGTTTAGGCCCAGACCACGGCGTAGCAGCTTGTCTAGCCTGTGCTTCTTTTAACCGACGGATGCTTCGGACTTGCTGAACAGATTTTCGGCTCGATTTTGCCTACATTATGCCGCCGGATCTCCGACTATGCAAGTAACCAAAAGTGCAAGAAAAGGACCGACTTCTTTCTTCAGCCGATAACTTGCCTTCTATCGAGGCCTCTTCTATCCTGGTAGAAACGGCTTCTGAAATCCAGCCTTCTGTTGCGATTTCACAGGATTTATCAGACTCTAGAAAAAGGCTTAGGACCTTTCTACACTTACCACAGCATAGGCCTTTAGCTATTCCTCCAGTTCTATCTGTTGTTGATGATGCATTTAATGATGCTTGCACTAATCCTGATACTTTACCTCCGGCTCCTGCTAAGCCAGATAGGTACTACAGGGTTCCGGACACTCATCACCACTTATATAAGGCCCCTTTTGCAGATCGAGAGACTATCTCCCAGGGCCCTAAAGTTGTAGCAGCTACTTCTTCTAAAAACCCCCTCCCCTCTGAAAGGGAATCCAGGTCCTTAGAGAGATGGGGTAGAAAAGTTTACACCTCTGCTACTTTGTCAGCTAGAGCTTTGAACTGCCAATTTCATATGATTCAATATCAAGAGTTTATGCTTGACCAGTTGACTAAAAAGCTGTCCTCTGAAGAATCTGTAGATAAAAAGTATATTCAAGAAATGTTACATAACATACAGCAGGTTAGTAACCATTCTTTAAAATGTGGCTATGATGCACTGGAGGCTTCCTTTGGATCAGCCATGACTGGCACAGTTATCAGGAGGCATGCATGGTTGAAAGAGCAGGCATTACCGGACCATGTCAAATCTAAGCTTTTGGATGCACCTATGGACAAGGTCAATTTATTTGGTGCCCCAAGACAGCAGGTACTGAAAAAGATGGAAGAGAAAGCAAAATCTGTGCAAACAGTAAAAGATTTCTTACAAGTTCAACCTCCAAGGTTTAGCAGGAATTGGCCCTCCAAGAATTGGTCCTTTCCGGACTCCTCTAAGGCACAAAGAGGCAGGAATAGGCGCTCTAGAGGCAGAAACCAATCCAGGGGTGCCTACAGGGGTCACCAGTGGCAGGGTAATAACCAACGAGGCACGGATACAGCCACCACCACTACAACAACTCAATCACAGTGACTCGGCGGTGGCACCGCCTACCAGGGAACAACTAGAAGCACCCTTAGCTAACATTATTTTCAAGAAACTGGCACTGCATTACAAGAGAAAAATGGATTTTGCAGACTATAGACAAAGGTTACAGGTTCCATTTCCATACACTACCAGGAAAGAGAGGAATGCCAAACCTACCACCTTCTCAAAGGGCAGAAGCTCTAAAACAAATATCTCAATTATTAAGAATGCGTGCTGTGGAAAAGGTACCATTTATGGAGCAAGGAAAGGGATTTTACTCCAGGCTCTTCCTGGTACCAAGAAAAGAAAACAAATGGAGGCCTATTCTAGATCTGTCCGCTCTAAACACATTCCTCATTGTTCCAAAATTCAAAATGCTGACCCTACAGCAGCTTCTTCCCATGCTGGGCAAGGAGTCTTGGCTGGTAACTCTAGATCTCAAGGAGGCATACCTGCACGTCCCCATAAGACCAATTTGCAGAAGATACCTCAGATTTCTTGCAGGATCAGAGCATTATCAATTCTCAGCATTGCCCTTTGGCTTATCTACTGCACCCAGAGTGTTCACAAAATGCCTGGCATCAGTAATCGCTCATTGCAGACTTCAGGGAATTCAAATCTATCCCTACCTGGACGACTGCCTGATACAAGCGGACAACAAAAACAAATTAACAGAAGACTTACAAAGAGTCATCTACCTGCTACAAGCCCTGGGATACACAGTCAATACAAAAAAGTCAAGGCTGATTCCATCCCAAATAATAACCTTTCTGGGTGCAGAACTGGACACATCAAAACAAATGGCATTTCTAACTGCAGAAAAGAAAGAGCAACTTCCTCTCTATTTTTTGGTATTAACAAAGCAGAGCCATCTAACTGCAAGAAAAGTGCTACAAGCTCTAGGCTTCATGGCATCCTGCATAATTCTGGTCCCTCATGCCAGGCTTCATATGAGAAAGCTACAGTGGTACCTAAAGAATTTGTGGTCTCAGCACAAGCACAGCCTGGAAACCAAACTTCCAATGATCCCATGCCTGAAGCAAGAGTTCTTATGGTGGGCTCAGGCCTGTCAATCAAACACAGGTCTGCCCTTCTGCAAAAGTCAACCAAGACAAACTATCACGACTGATGCCTCAGACCCCGGTTGGGGCACACATGATGGACAAGTGCATTCAAGGCCTATGGACTCAAGACCAACTGCATCTGCACATAAATCTAAAAGAAATGATGGCAGTAAAATTGGCAATCCAGGCATTCAGACCTCTTCTCCACGAAGGCCAGCTGTTGATAAGGACAGACAACACCACAGTTATGTGGTACATCAACAAACAGGGAGGCACACACTCATACCCCTATGCCGGCTGGCACTAGACCTATGGGATGTGGCTCTGAGCTACAACATTCAGTTACAGGCAATTTATGTACCAGGAAGGAAAACATTCTAGCAGACATATTAAGCAGAACTACAACAGATGCCCACGAATGGATGCTACATCGGACATCTTCAAAGCCATCACAAGAGAATGGGGATTACCACAAATAGACTTGTTTGCATCCCCATACAATCACCAGTTGAAGAAATTCTGCACAAGGACTTACCACCCACTTGCTTGGAAGGTGGACTCCTATCCTTCAGTTGGAAAAGCCTGACAGCAATTCCCACCACTTCCTTTGATGCACAAGGTGCTTCTCAAGATCAAAGAGGAACGTCCGAGGATCATTCTGATAGCCCCAGACTGGCCAAGACAACATTGGTACCCACTGCTGAGGAGCATGTCCCGGGAACAAATATGGAAACTGCCCCTGATCCCATTACTGCTGACACAGAACAACTACAACATTCTGCATCCAAACCTAAAAACTCTGCAGCTAACTGCCTGGAACATTACATAACAGAAATTAACCCAAATTTATCCCAAAGGGTTAAAGACATAATCCTGGAGGCTCGTAGACGTTCAACAAGAAAGAATTATGCAGCAAAATGGAAAAGATATCTCATCTGGAGTACTGCAAAGGGGCAAGATGTGACACTGGTGAACATAGCCAACATCCTGGAGTACTTGATGGAGCTCTACCACACAGGCCTGTCCTATTCCTCCATCAAGATTCATGCATCAGCTATTTCAGCACAATACAGCATGGATCCTCCTGTCTTCTTGCATCCTCTGCTCAGACAGTTTCTGAGGGGAATTAAAAATGTAAAACCTCCCAGGAAACCTCCATTGCCAGCATGGGACTTGAACTTTGTGCTGGAAAAACTGACTCTACCTCCTTTCGAGCCAGCAGCTACAGCAGACTTGCAATACTTATCCTGGAAGACTGCCTTCCTGCTGGCAATAACTTCAGCAAGAAGGGTCTCTGAACTACAAGCATTAATGGCAGTACAACCCTTCCTGATCTTCTATCAAGATAGAGTGTCCATGAGAACAAATCCTACATTTATGCCTAAGGTGGTATCCAGAGTCTCTTTAAATCAGGCTATCCACCTTCCTACATTCTTCCCCAATCCACAGAACAGGGAGAAAGCTCTTACATACCTTGGATGTACACAGGCAATTACGCTACTACCTGGACAGGACAAAAACAATAGAAAACTGACCAGCTTCTGGTAGCTTATGCAACAGGAAAGAAGGAAAACCAATTTCTAAACAGACAATCTCCAAATGGATAGGAAATTGCATTAGATTTTGTTACTCCTACCATGGAAAGAAAACTCCAGAGAACATCAGGCCTCACTCCACAAGGGCCACAGCCACTACCACAGCTTTCTTCAGAGGAGTGGCTACCAAGGACATTATAGAGGCTGCTACTTGGACCTCCGTGCATACATTTGCCAAGCATTATAACTTACCTCTATACTCTAGATCCCGTGCTGGTTTTGCCACTGCTGTTTTGCAAGGGATCCTGACTACACCATAATCTATTCTCATTACCTCCTCCCTAGTTTAGCTATGGTATTCTACCCATTTGTAAGGACTACAGATGCATCCTTGAAGGACATAGTACAGTTTTGTACCTACCATAAATGTAGATGTCCGAGAGGAATGCATCTGCAGTCAGGATTACCCACCCTCCTTCCCTCTGAGGTACGGTACTTACCAATCTTCAGCTAGCTTGGGGGGGATCTATTATGGTGTATTTGTTTGTATATATGTACATACATGTTTATTTTGTGTGTTTGCTCTCTACTATTTGGAAACTTTGGCATTTATCCAAATTTAGCCTACCAAGAGGGCACCTGGCATCTGGGGCAAGAAACACTGAGGAAAATGGCGTTGGCTGATACCTTTATACCCGAAGAACTGCCGCAATGACGTCAGGTGAAGTGCGACACCAGACCCAGACTTTGGGGCTGCCTGACGACAGGACAACCCATTTGTAAGGACTGCAGATGCATTCCTCTCGGACATCTACATTTATGGTAGGTACAAAACTGTACTTTGTATACCACCACAAATCTGATCAAACTTCTTGAAAGAGCAGTGTGCTAACCAGTCACCCTCATAAACACCATCTCATCCTGAATACTCAGCTAATTCAGCGTCATTTGGTCCCAGGTGACTGCCTCTGTACTTAAACTCACCAAGGAGCGCTACCTCCCATATATGTTGCATCATATGGTTTCCAGTTGTGCAGAAGCCCCTGTCAAAGCAAATTTGTATCCATATTCTGTATTAGGGAATCCCTTGTTGAACAGTGAGAGAGACAGAAAGGAATATATTGATGGCCTGTATGATGCTTTCATTGGTTCAGCTCCATGACTGAAGTATTTTAGATTGTTTACAGTTTACTGAAATGGTTAGAACATAACTCATCTTAAGAGAGTGACTTCTGACAAAATATTGACCATGCTATCACTACAGCTTGGGGGGGGGGGGGTTACTGTGATGTAAAAAGGCACTTTCAACTTAGTCAGCAATATATGGTAAGCACTGTGGCACTTGTTATTGCATTGTAAAAAGATAGTTAAACTTACCCAACTTAGAGCGAGCAGTATTTTTTGTTCTTATCCATATGTAATGTCTGTTTTCTCTTATACAACAGAAACAGACATAGGGAGTGCTTACTCTGCTTAATCTATTTTGTAACAATAGTTATGTGTTTCTGTTGTGACACTCACATGTGATTTATCTTGACAATGAGACAGTGCATATCACAAATTCCAAGGTATTCCTCCTGGCATTATTGCAGGTCCATTGGGATAGGAGGTAGTGACAAAATATTAGTAAAAGAACACCTAAAGACCAGAAACAATCCAAAAAGTAAACTGAGGACATTCCAGTGCCAGTCTACACAAAGTGCAGTAACCAGGAACCGACTAAAGGCACTTGTGATGAACCAGGCAAACCAGAAGCAGGCAGAATTTTTGTAATTTTTTTTACATTCACTAACAAGTACTGTTAGTGGTTTTAGGTAATTTGTGTGTATGAGTTCAGTTTGTTTTAATTTAGTAATTAACGGTAATTAATGATATTTGCATTAACTGATCAAGTATTATAGGGGAAAGTATTTAAACAGTGTCAGTGGGTTTAAGCACTCATCTAATAAAGTCTTGTTGGGATGAAAATGCGGTGAATCAGTTAACGTTTATGTGTTTTTAAGTTTATGAATAAAAGTGTCAGTTTTGCCTGGTTCTGGATTGCTTGGTTCTTCACAAGTACCTGTAGTCGGTTTCTAAAAACCAGAAGCTAAATAAACCCTCATGACTGGACATTGGTCATGCTTGATATCTTTATTATTATTATTAGTAGGGTACTTCTCTGTTATTATCGGCAACAGCTCTAATCAGCATTTGAAATTCATGCTAATCCGAAATTTGTTATTCTATCAACTTTCTATGTTTGTAAGAGCAGCATTTTTGTGCCTTTGCCCCCCCCCCCCAATTATATATGGCTTTGTTAAGATTTCTGTGTCCTACGGGTTGAGAGGTATTGAGCACAGAAGGGCTTCCCAAACTGAAAGTGTCGTACAAACGCGCAGTGATACAGGTGCTTCTCTCAAAGGTTGCTCATCCGCTAATGTCACAAGTGTCTGAAAGGAGGGTAAACGTAGTCACAGGGCAGGCAGGCAGCAGTTTATAACTTAAGATTTGAGTTAAAAACTGAGAATGTTGGTAGAATAAAAGGTACTTAATATTTCAGTTGACACACGCTGAAGGTTTTGAAATGCAGCTCTTCTAATTACAACATTCAGACGTACAAAACATGACGCTTAGGATTTTATGAGGCACAGACCAAAATATGAGGCAGAAATCTAAGCAATTGAGAGGTATTATTTGCTTTTTTAATTTTTACTTTACATGCATCAATTGGTTACTAATGACTTTTCCTATATTTACACTTGTGTATTTGATTTCATCTCCCAAGTTACAACCGAACGTCTTCTGGTTTTATGATCAAGTCAAATAAATATCACTTTTGCAAGTACAAAGCAATGCACATATATCACTTTCAAGCGTAACTGCCGTTCTTTAAAAAAACATGCTCCTTGCAGTTCCACGGTGAAATGGTTTGTCACACATTCGCAGTTAAGATCTTTTCTATCAAGTTTCTATAGTACCAATGTTAAAACTGCTGTTGCCCCAATAACGGAAAAGTACCATTAGTAGTATTACTAGTAGTAGTAATGATAGCATCAGTAGTAATATTAGTAGTGGTAGTAGTAGTAGTAGTAGTAATGATAGTATCAGTAGTATAGTAGGTAGTATCAAATTAAACAACTGTATGATTTCTGTGCCCCCTGCGGAGACTGGAGATTTCCAGACTAAACTCCTTTATGTAAAAGTCCACAAATATGCTGTTCTAATGGGGATTTTAACAATATTGACAATATAAACTGTTCAACATCAAATAAGTATGTCAAAATATTACTGTACTATATTGATTAAATAATTTAGGCCAAAAAAAATCAGGAACAATAGTGTCTTAGCTTTTAAATCTAAAAATCTAGAATCTTTTTGCTTCACTCCATGGTTATAAATTCTCATATCAGCATAGACCACAGTTACATCATCTTTAAAAGTAAAACTAAATCCAAATTCATATATAAATAACTTATCTTTTGTAGACCTTGCCAGTGAAAACTGTGATGCAATAAATAGGATTGTATAGTTTTAAATGAATCAACAGCAGGAGGTACTTTGTTTCATTTCTTAGCTACAGGAACTTCTGTGCAGAATTTGTATGTCCTGCATGTATCTTTTTGGGTCCTCAGTGTATTCCAAAAACATGTGGTAGGTAAACTGGAAATCTCCAAATGGCCCCTAGGTATGAGTTTAGTATGTGAGACAGTGTGTGCATTTTCTATGACAGACTGTTGCAATGTCCACAATGGGTTTCAGTACTTTGTGCTCATTGGCATTTGGCATTGACAGCAATATCCCTACCACCTTGTAAAAGTGTAAGATAGGTTATCACAAAATTAATTCATGGTTGTGTAGAATGGTGATCTGCTTAATGAAAAATTCAAAAAGTAAAGCTCAAAAGTAGTGGCCCTGCCTGACTTTGTGATGCAGAAGGATGCAACATTGCCTGCAACCCAGGTGACCAGCATTTGATAAGAGGCTCTGGTACTTGAGGTGCCAGGCAGGGAGGGGGAGCCGTAGAACAGTGGACCCACTTGCCTCAACCAGGAGGTGGGGCTGGTGCACTTGGGAGCACTGTGAGCTAGTGAGAATTCCCTGGTGGAAACCATGAAAACCACCACTCCTGTTTATTTGGAAAGGGCAGGTTTGCTTGGAGACAACACCCCTAGCAGAAGGGAGGTTATGGTCTTCATGGTCAGCCCATTGAATGCTTCTTCGTAGCACTTTGGGAGGGCATGAAGGCGATAGAGTCCAAGTATTATCTCATGGCTGCTTAAATGATAGCCTCTCCTGTCAGACTGTAACCCTGGTGATGAGGAAGAAATGGGTTCTTTGGTCAAGAAAGAGACAATGATCAGCAGGTCCAATGAGAAATGGGGGGAGGCAAGCCCACCACAACCTTCATAACTCTTCTCTCGAGGAGAATTTTCTTGACAGTCATGTTTAAAACACATGCCAAGTCACCTATAATCAGATTCCTGAACATAATCCTCTGTTAAACATTGCTTGTCACTTGTTACCTACATGCATATTTTCTTAATTGAGAGAAATACATGATATTGAGAAGCATAGTGTGAAATGTCATTGTTGGAGAGAAAAAGATACAATGTCAATGTTTGTGTTTAACTCGTAACATGTATGTAGTGTGGAATGCCACATCTCTGTCTATCCTTACATTCCAGAGCATTTTCTGAAAAATCAACATAAGATGCAGAAGATAATCAAATACAAATATTTTGAGAGCAATAAAAGCTATGTAAACTGTACAAATGTCAGTGCTATCAGTAAGTTTTCTTTACAGTGTTTGTAGTCAGTGCACTCATAGTCTTTCCATAAATACTGTAGCATATTACAATACACGCAAACCCAGAATTATACATTCTCATAAACTTTCACAAACAAATTGTCATATTTTGGAAACTACAACTTAAGACATATATTGCTAGAACACTTTTGTTGACCAGACACAAGCTTTTATGTGACAGCAAGAAATTCTTCTCTGCATGAATATTTATTAAGATATTTACAGAAATGTGAAAACATATACTCGATTGTATAATTAGCAATATAAATAACACTGAATATCTATCAGGTTGTGTAATTTACTGTGCAAATATCAATGACAGTTTTTTTCAACAACATCTAAGGCTTCACATGATGCCATTCAATAGTTTATAGGTCACTTGGCTAAGGAAATGCTGTTTATTTTCATAATTACTAACAAAAAACTAGCAATATCCCCATTATAGTGTGATGTAAATGGACATTGACAATGAATTTTCCTGTCTCCCACCATGGCTTGTAGTTCTTTCAGTTATAAAAATATGAACATAATATGTAACTACAAATTATAAATGGCAAACAGTGATTCATGCAAGACATCCTAGGTTAACAAACTTTGTATTATTTTTTGTTAGTTACTCTTTGGCCTTTCTAACAGTTTGTGTCTTTCGGCTTTTCCCAGTTAGGGGTCGCCACACCAGTCCGCTAATGATTGGCAGTAGATTTTTATGTGCTGGCTTGCCGGGCCTAACGCACAACCTTCAACAAAGGAATGCCCATTCACGTATGTCGACACACAGAAGACGCTCTAACTGAGAATCGAATGGGCAACGTCTAACTGTGAGACGACAATGCTACCGCAGCACCACCACCGCAGCTAACTGTGCCTATTATTAATTGGTAAGTCACTTAGTTAAAGAATCCCGACCCCTCCCCCCAGAACATGCCTAGACACCATAAGGGGCTATGGGTTGTGACACAAGGGAAGTACTGCCAGCCCAGATATCTGGAATTTTGTAAATATTCAACGTGATGCAATCACTTGTGTTACCAAATGTATTAGAACTATATGTTATGTGTATATTAAACTACTGGTGCAGAAGTGTGTGATGAACAGGGTTTGTACAGTACTGAGCTTCAAGTAAGTGTCTACAGTATACCCTACTGGAAAAGAACAGAAATGTATATAAACTATATACCTGTGCAAATGTATGTTTCAGTAGTAGAAACTGGAACATATAGAGTTAACTTGCAAAACTTCAAGAAAATAAGTTGAAATTAAATTGTTTTACGATTGGGTTATAAAAGTTAGATGTCCTTCCATTCATATGCTCCTGTATTCATGACATCAGGGAGTTTGCCTCTGGTGAACTGTCATACTTCTGGCCATTATACAAAAGTTAAATGCTATCGCTAGGGTGCACGTGATGTCCTGCGCCTCTCTCTCTGACATCGATCGTAAATGGACATTGGATGTAAAGTGGATGTCAGCACGCACCTTCTTCAGAACTTTTCTGCCACCTGTGTGACTACCAGCTCCAGTCACTGCTATTTCGGAAGAAGTGTTTTCCAATACCCGACTTCAGATAAGTACCCCATTGGGATTTTCTATTATTTTGCTTTCTAAAGCTTTGGGGTCCCACCTCTAGCATCCAGGTTAGAAGTCAAACTCCTTCTGAGAGGGGCACTACATCTCAGGCCCCCAAGGAAGCCCTTTCCCCTTTCTTGGGATCTTTACTTTGTCCTAGAAAAATTGACTCTTCCACCCTTTGAACCAGCCAAAGACTGCACTCTCCAACACTGCACTTAAAATACTATACTCTTGGTGGCCATCACCTCAGACAGAAGGGTCTTGGAACTCCAGGCCCTTATGGGAGACCCCCCCCCCTTCACTGTCTTCCACAAGGACAGGGTATGTTTGCGTACTACCCTACCTTCATGCCTAAAGTGGTCAATGAGCTCTTCTTGAATCAGACTATCAATCTGCCAACCTTTTTCCCCTCTCTGAAGAACAAGGCAGAGAGGATACTTCATTCCCTAGACATTCACAGACAACTCAGGTATTACTTTGCCAGAAACAAATCCCATCACAAATCTGACAGGCTGTTCATCTCTTACCACCCAAGAGCTCTGAGTCAGCCTGTTTCCAAGCAAACCATATCTTCTTGGAGATCTAAAACTATTTCCTTTCGTTACACTAACCAATGTAGGTCTCTCCCAGCCCCAGTAAGGGCACACTCCACCAGGGCAGTGTCCTCCTCTGGGGCATTCCTTAAAGGACTAGACATAGCTGCTGTCCTTGAAGCAGCTACATGGTCCTCTATTTACACATTCACTAGACACTACAAACTAGACATAGTCTCTAGATCCAGGGCAGGATTTGCCAAAGCCATTTTTCATGGGTTTGCGGACAGCGCTTCTGGTCTGCCTCCCCTTTCTTAGGATAGGAGCTTTTGCACTCTCTCTGATGTCATGAATACAGCAGCATATGAACAGAAGGACATAGTATTGTTGTGTAAGAACTTACCATAACCTTAGATGTCCTTCTCTTCTATATGCTGCTGTATAGTTTCCCACCCAGCCTTCCCTCTCACACTTGCTTGACTCCTAACTCCTGCAGTACCCAGTCCCTAGTTACGGATTCCAACGGCATTCAGTTCTGAAGAAGGTGGGTGTTTACATTCATTTTATACCCAACATCCATTTACGACCAACGTCCGAGAGAGAGGCACAGGACGTCACACACACCTTAGCGGTAGCATTTAACTTTTGTATAATGACAAACGAGCTGGTCAAATCACAAAAACAGGAAAAACAGCTAAAACACTAAGTCCAACAGCCCACAGTAGAACGGAGTTTGAATAAATTTTTGCTTTTTATTACTATAAGGTTGACTTTCCCACCCTAGTCATTTTTAAATATAAATAGGAGTATTTAATTATGGATTTTTATAAATGCATAGATTTTTCTATAAACAAACAGTAAGTGTTTTATACATATTTTATAATCAAAAGTTCACTTGGCTATTTGTAATAGTTTGATATGACTGCTACATTTTTTAAGATTTCCATTAATGTGACATATTGTCATTAATATGCTTATTTCTTTAAATGAAGTATCTCTTTGATTGGTTAATTTCATCATGTGCTATGCTGTATTGTATGATTTAAAAGTGTTGCACAAACTTAGCTTGTATTTCTGAGGAAGTCACTACACTTTTGGTGACGAAAAGCGTTTTAAGTTTTAATTAAACTGATTTACGTTTAAAATACTCCGTTCTACTGTGGGCTGTTGGACTTAGTGTTTTAGTTGTTTTTTCCAACGTTTGTATAATGGCCGGACATACAAGAGTTAACCAGAGGCAAACTCCCTGATGTTATGAATACAGCAGCATATAGAAGAGAAGAACATCTAAGGTTAAGGTAAGTTCATACACAACAATACTTTTCAGTGTAGCAATCTGACAAGATGTCGAGATCTAGGGTGCCTTCTGCATTGTTTTGTAAGTGTTTTAATGTTTTATGTCTTCTAGCAACTGCAGACATCTGAAGGCTACATATTTTTCAGAAGGAGATGGCAAATGCTACAATGAGGGCTTTAGCTTGGGAAATGAAGTCAGGTGACAAAAACTGATGTCATCCAAGCTAACCCAGCAGTAATATTTGTTATTAATTTATGAACTCTCTCATGAAAGAGACTAGGCATTTTGCATTTTGTTGGACCTAGCAAGAACATCCACTCATCATCACCATCTGCACTTGCCTTGCTGTTAGTAATATTTAGGGCATCGTATCTCTTTTAGACTCAGACAGGAATGTAGTAAAGATTAGTTTAGATGTTTTCTTTATTTATCTGAGACTGTCCTGCAGTGTTGTTTTAAATATTCCTGTGATTTGAACTCTGAAGTTACTTTGTTAATTTACTGAGTATTGTCTTGTTCTGTTATTATTTATTATTAAATATATTTAAACCTATCTTTATGGTTATTTATGAGTCATATTTAAGCTCTTAGAGTACTTGCATATCTATTTGGTGACACTGTACAGGCCACGCCTAAATAGCCTTACAAGTCTTGGTCAGACTACCATTTGGATAATAATAACATTATGCAGTAGGAGTGGACACCCTTTGTAAGGGCCTTATAGTAGCTGATAAGTAGGGGTTGGTGGCAGTGCAAACTACCTTGTAGTCTCGGCAGAAGGGGGCATAGCTAGTAAACATGTGCCAGCCTTCTCCAGGTGTGTGTGTGTGTGTGTGTGTGTGTGTGTGTGTGTGTGTGTGTGTGTGTGTGTGTATATAAACCAAATCTCAAAGTGTGTGTGGTCAGCTACTTGGGCACGGACACGAAGCACTGGTTGGACACAGAGTGTGCTGGAGGTTTTGGCTTGGCCCCTCAGCTGAGATCTTAACCCTGTAGCTGCGCCAGTGGGGAGCCTTACTGGGGATCTGGAGAAAGAGGGAGAAACCAGCCCCAGACTAAATGTGGTCTCTCTGTGCTCTTAAGGGAAATTGCATTTTACTGTGTGTGTACTTGTCATCTTCGCAGTGTGCATGTCCCCTAGCTGTTGCCAGTGGTGAGGATTGAGGTTCCTTGATTACTAGGCCAGTGCACAGGCATCACATATTAATTGGTGGACAGTGTTGGGATATCCACATCACATATTAATCGGTTGACAGTGGTGAATTAGCTACATCACATATTAACTGGCCTGCAGTAGTTTGGATATTGAAGTCCTGTAGCCTGTGAACAGTGGTCACTGAAGGTGTTTGTACTCTCAATCAGCCACATAGTGAACATTCAGAGTTCATATCACAATTGTTTTATTATTTTTTTTTGTTAGCTTAGATAGTTAGGGAGAGTAGGCAAGCATGTCAGCAGAGGAGTATGGCAAGCTGACAAGGAGCCAGTTGGCTGAGATGGGCCAGGCTAAAGGACTGGTGCATACCAAGATGACTAAGGCAGAAATGACTGCAGCTTTAGTCACAGCTGTACCACAGAATAGCAACCGGGAGGACAATCAAACTGGCCTTGGAGATGTACAACTCTCAGAAAATGGACAGTTCACCCTTTCCACAGAGGAATTCACAATCCATCTGAAGTTAAAGAGACTTGGGCTGGAGGCCATGTGTTTAGAAATAAAAGCAGTAGAGAGACTGAGATGCCTAGAGGCTGAGGAAAATGAGAAACTGTGATGTCTAGAGACTGAGGAGATGGAGAGGCAGAGGCAACATGAAAAGGAGATGCTGACTCTTCACCAGAGGTGCGAAGGGAGTAACTGAACCCCATAAGCAGCAATGGTCAGTAAATGTATTCAACAATTCACAGAGGGGGATCATTTTGATAGTTTTATTCATGTGTTTGAGAGGGTATGTAAACAGTATAATGTTGACCAAGGGCTCTGGGTATGGTTCCTGACCTCCTTACTCCATGGTAAAGCTGTAACTGCTGTTTCTAAATTGTCTGATACTGATTGTTTAAATTATAATGTTATAAAGAACTGTCTTTTAGAATGCTTTATGTTAACACCTGAAGCTTATAGAAAAATGTTTTGTGAGCATAGACACAAGGTAGATGAAAGTGTGTGTGAATATATTGCTGAACTAAGCACTTATTTTCATAGGTGGGTGAGTGGATGTCAGGTCACCACTTTTTAAGGGCTGGCAGACCTTTTGGTGAGGGAACAAGCCCTTAACACTTTGCCTGAGGAATTGAGAATCTTGTTAGCTGATAAACAATGCAGTACTGCAGATGAGTTGGGGGAGACCTATACCTAGCAAGCAGAGCATCACTGCACAGGAAAGGGACACCCAGTGCTGCTCATGGGAACCCAGGATGGGCAGCCCAGACTACCCCCAACATAGTCCGTCAGTAGCAGGGGAAGCTACTAGTCCAGACACACATCCAGGACCAAGGGTTAAATGTTTTAAATGTAACCAGTGGGGCCAATTAGCATATAGATGTCCATGGAGCCAAGGTGGGGAACAAAAGGTGGGAGAGCCAGTAAGTAGAAATGGCAAAATGCCAGCAGTAAGTTGTCTTGAGACAAGAAGGGTACCAAACTACCACAAGAGGTTATAGCCTATCTTCATGGATCTAGATGGGAAAGAGGTCACTTTTAAAGAGAAACACAGCCTCTGATTTAACCATTGTGAAGCCTGCAATGATTACAGAGGAATACTACTTGCTTAGGCAGTCTACTCCAGTCAGAGGTTTAGGAAGGACCCCATTCCAAATACCTTTAGCTAGGGTTCACCTTGACAGGCAGGGTGGAAAAAGGAAGCCAGCAAATAGGTGTGTTTGAGGATATCCCTGCATATGTCCTGATAGGGAATGATTTTGATAATGCAGTACCATGTGTGCATGTAGCTACATGCAGTCAGTCTCGGAGACAAGCATGTGCGTCTGGTAGCCTGGGAGAGACCCAGACAGACGACATGCTTGCTTGTGAGGTGGTTACTTCAGGGAAGGAGCTATCCTGCAGCAGTGAGACTGAAGGTGAGCCACAGCTGCTTGAGAGTACTGATGTTCCCTTGCACTGTGACTGCAAGGGCAGAGGTGAGTAGTAGTACCCAGGCTGACAATGAGGCACCACTGTCATAGAATACCAGACTTCCTGTGGAAGGGGAGCTGGGAAGGGTTACTAAGAGAGAGTTGAGACAGGCTCAGCTCTCAGACCCAACATTGCAACACTTGGGGGAGGTAGTTAGTGAGGCACCTGATTCTCAAGGGAAAAGGGAATCTGTAAACTTGGACAAAGGGTTACTGTATATAGAGTGGGCCCCTGATGGAGGGCTAGAGGGTGAGAAAATACAGCTGTTGGTAGTGCCCAGAGCCTACTGTCTGGCACGTCTAGCCATAGCCCATGATATTCCCTTTGCAGGTCATATGGACATAATACATACAAACAGATGTATTATGCAGAACATTTATTGGCCTGGGATTTCCCAAGATGTAACAGGGCACTGCAAGACCTGTGAGCAGTGCCAAAAGGTAGGCAAGACAAGAGACAAGGTGAAATCTCCTTTGATGCCTTTGCCTGTGATTGACGATCCATTTCAGAGGATAGCTATGGCTATTGTGGGGCCTCTGAGTACCCCAAGTTCCACAGGGAGAAACTATATCCTAATGGCAGTAGATTATGCTACCAGGTACCCTGAGGTGGTGGTTCTGTCCTCTATTGAGGCAGAAAATGTGGCAAATGCTTTGTTAGAAATTTTCAGCAGGGTAGGTTTTCTAAAAGAAATATTGACTGACAGAGGTGCCAATTTCATGTCAGACCTTCTGGCTTGTCTGTGGAAGCACTGTGGGGTGAAGCATCTAAAGACCACCCCATACTTTCACCAGACTAATGGTCTTGTTGAGAGGTTAAACTCTACACTCAAGACGATGCTACAGGTATTTGCAGACCAGTTCAAGAGGGAGTGGGACAAATATTTGCCCCATCTGGTGTTTGCTTACAGAGAGGTTCCCCATGAATCCACAGGATTCCTTAAAGTCTCGGCCGCTATGATCCCCTCGCAGCGAAGCTGTTCTTAGCAATGGCCGCGGTGCCGATTCCAGAGATACTTCTAGCCAATACTGCCGAGATTACTTAAAGCTACGTACCTGCTGGGGGACTCTTTCTTTGCCTCAGCGATGTCAGAAAAAGTTAACAATTGTTTCACCCTTTGAGTTGCTGTATGGGTATAGGATGACAGGACCTCTAGATTTGATTCGAGATGAGTGGGAGGGTGAGCGTGAGTCCCACAATGACTCTGTTGTGGCATATGTCCTAAACCTCAGGACACGGCTGAGGGAACTCATGGGCTTGGCCCAGGAAAACCTGGCAAAAGCCCAACAGCAGAAAAAGGTCTGGTATGATAGGAATGCTCGAGCTAGAGAGTATGCTGTAGGGCAGCAGGTAATGGTTCTCATTCCTGTGAGACACAACAAGCTGAAGGCAGCTTGGGAAGGACCCTACAAGTTGGTAAGGAAAATCAGTAATGTTAACTACATGGTAGAAATGCTAGGCAGGAGGCAGGGGCACAAACTGTACCATGTTAACATGATGAAACCTTGCCATGATATGCAGGCCCTTTTGCTAAGTATCTGCAGTACAAGGCAGGAGGAATCTGAGAGCTATGTGCAGCCAAATCCCAAATTATTATGGTGGAGCATAGGGTTGCAGGCATATGATGGGACAGTGCAGAATTGTATTGGAGTCAGCAATGCTAAAGCAGCTGGAATCTCAAGACAGGGAATGGGGTAAGGTATCCCCAGCTAGTCACCCTCTCAAGCAATGTTTTCCAAGGGTCACTTGAAAAACTAGTTTCGTTTTTCAGGGGGGAAGAAGTGTGACACAAGGGAAATACTGCCAGCCCAGCAAACTGGAATTTTGTACATAATTATATGTCATTTGAGAATATTAATATGATTTATATAGAAATATAAACGGAGACACTGCCAGCTCAGCTATCTGGAAATTTGTAAGTAGTTATATGTCATTTGTGAATATCAGCATGATGCAATTGTTTGTGTTACCAAATGTATAAGAACTATATGTTATGTGTATATTAAACTCCTGGTACAGAAGTGTGTGTTGAACAGAGTTTGTACATTATTGATCTTCAAGGATGTGTCCACAGTGTACCTTACTGGAAAAGAACAGAAACGTATATAAACTATATACCTGTGCAGATGTATGTTTTAATAGTAGAACATACAGACTTAACTTGCAAAACTTCAAGAAAATAAGTTGAAATTAAATTGTTTTATGATTGTGTTATAAAAGTTAGTTTCAATGCAGCAAGGAGACAGGATGTCTAAAAGTAGAGTACCTTCTGCATTGTTTTGTAAGTGTTTTATTGTTTTATATCTTCTAGCAACTGCGAACATCTGAAAGCTATGTATTTTTCACAAGGAGATGTCAAATGCAATGAGGGGTTTAGCTTGGGAATTGAATTCAGATGACAAAAAGTGATGTCATCCAAGCTAACCCAGCAGTAATATTTGATATTAATTTAAGAACTCTCTCAGAGACAGACTGGGCATTTTGTATTTCGTCTTGAACCTAGTAAGAACATCCACTCATCATCACCATCTGCACTTTTCTTTCTGGAAGTAAGATTTAGGGCATAGTATCTTTTTTAGACTCAGAGAGGAATATAGTAAATATTAGTTTAGATGTTTTTTTATTTATTTGAGACTGTCCTGCAGTGTTGTTTTCAATATCTCCTGTGATTTTGAACTCTGAATTTACTGCATTGATTTACTGAATATTGTCTTGTTCTGTTATTATTTATTATTAAATATATTTAAACCCATCTTTGTGGCTGATATTTGTGAAACATATTTAAGCTCTTAGCGTACTTGGATATGTATTTGGTGAATGTGTAAAAGACACTCCTAAATAGCCTTGTAAGTCTTGTTCAGACTACCATTTGGATAATAGTAACATTACACAGTAGGATTGGACACTCTTTGTAAGGGCCTTATAGTAGCAGATAACTAGGGATTGGTAGCAGTGGAAACTAACTTATATTCTGCCAGCCTTCTCCAGGTGTGTGTGTGTGTGTGTGTTTGTATATAAACCAAATCTCAAATTGTGTGTGTCAGCTATTTGGGGAGGGACACGAAGCATTGGTTTGACACAGAGGGTGCTGGAGATCTTGGCTTGGCCCCTCAGCTAAGATCTTAACCCTATAGCGCCAGTACGAAGCCTTATTGGGGATCTGGAGAAAGTGGGAGAAACCAGCCACAGACTGACTGTGATCTCTGTGTGCTGTTAAGAGAAATTGCACTTTACTGTGTGTGTACTTGTCATCCTCCCAGTGTGTCCATCCCCTAGCTGTTGCCAGTGATGAGGGTTGAGGCTCCTTTATTACTGGGCCAGTACAGGGGTTACACATGAGTATTAACTGGAAATAAACAAAAAAGGTGCTATAGGCTTGAATGAGTTGATGCTGCACACTAGATACATTGTGCAGCCATTATCCGGATATAAATATCGCAAAAACAAGTCACTTAGCAAACTGTTGCATGATATCAACTGAATCCTTTCATAATACTGAAAAATAACATACTGTGTGATATTTGTATTACTAATTTTAAAATAGGTAAAAAATGTCATAATTGCATAAATATCTTAAAAACAGACATCCAGAAAGGAACTGCTTGCAATCAAGTGACAACTCAAGTCTGGCTGAACAAAACTGCTGCTGATACCATGTGCCTAAATTGTATGGTTTCCAGGATATAAAAAGTTGTTTGTGAAAAATTAAAGGCGAATACAAGTCTGGATTTTATTTTGTATTATAATTGATCAGTATCAGTGACTGAAGGGGTAGCCCACTCACTTAAGATCAGAAATTGTCATCTACTCCCATATCAGGTGTTTGAATTCATTTGCTATTGTTGACACTGCATTGCAGCATTAGGGGGTGCTGAACTCCTGAGTATGTTGTCCTTCTGATGAGATACTAAACCAAGGTCCCCTCTGCCTGAGTTGGTGTCAACTAAGCTGGATGTAAAAGATCTTTTGGCACTTATTGAGAAGAAAAGGGCTACTTTATATACATATCCAAATATTTATTCAATAATTACATATTACCATTAGATTATCTGATTTTATACCATCTTTTTTATCACAGTCTTATGTCATACAGTTTTAACTCCCAGCCTTTTAGCCGCAGTCATATTTTATTGAATAACAACTTCCAACTACATAATCCCAATCTCTCAGAGCCACACGCTCCAGGGATCTAAACCTTGTCATCACAATAAACAAAACATGCTGGAGGGATAGGTTCCTGACCCAGAGACTCCCCAGACTCTGGAATAGATTGCCCATACATGTCAAGCAGAGTGCCTCTTTGGCCCTCTTCAAAAGTAACCTTTGACGATTGGATGGGAGGAAGGAAATTCACCTCGGGGATCACGTCAGTTGCCCTGCTAGACAGGGATCCAGGGAAGTAAATAGTGTGGGAAGAAATAGCCAGGGAATTGTTATGGCTAGGCTTGTATAGGCCCTAGGGCTGATAGTCTAGTACCAATCTGTGAACCTATAGCTGAAAATAAGACCTTACCTTATCTAATATTTCATTATTTCCATATAATGACATATTTGTATCCATACATATTTAGCAGAATACTTTTTTTTATGACAGGCGCCAAATGTTTTTGCATCAAACATTGTATAATACATTACCTAGTTTCTCATTCTTTACATAAATTTATACAATATTGACCGGAAATTTATTCAGTGATACTCTCTATACATATCTTGCCATTCTTCTACCCTCTGAAGTCTTTCCTTCCTCTAACAATTGCATTTTTTCATGTCAACATGCTGATCTTACCGCAGATCAGCTTCATAGAATGATGACATATCAGTGTCATATTATTTGTTCTCTGACCCTTAATCTTATCTATATCATATTTCCATAAAATTAGCTTTCTTTGGTATTGTAACAGTTTTGCACAATGTCTTCTTCCTACCCTTTTATTCATTCTAATAATACTCTAAAAACATTAATTTGTCACAGTAACTGACAAACTCTCTCCACAGTGCTTCATCACTGTTGTTATCCAGAATAAATGTAGAGAACTGAAATAAACAACTGGATTTAGTAAATCCCAACTTCCTTATAATACAGCACACATCTTTTCAATGTTTTTAATCTTGATCCCAAATGGCGCTAAAAAAGATAGGCAATAACTCTGTTTTCTTCAATGTTGGGAATGTATACTCCCCAAAATAATCCTATTTCCCAGTTGGTTGAAGGGGTAGCCAACTTACTTTTGATTCTGGAAGATCAGAATATTCTCATCTATTCCCCCATGCTCAGGTGTTTGGATTCATTTGCTATTGCCTATACTGCAAAATAATTCACATATACATTTTTACTAAAATACATTCTAAATGTATTTCACAGGCTGCTTATAACACTTAACTCCTGTAATATCAATTCCCATTTTTATTCACTGTTTCATTCCCTCTCATTTTCACAGTATTTCCTAACCCTGATACTTGTTCTGTTCATTTCTAATCATGCTTAGCAAAACATAATTTCCAAAACTTTGATTACCTCTGCCATCCATAATTTATTACTGTCAAAAATGAGTAACTTGTCTGCACATGGCATTCCTAGCAGTAAAACACCATAGGTGTGTACTCCTATTATGCACTAACCACCTCTAGACTACATCTGACTACACCTGCATTCATCACTGATGCAAACAATAAAATACTCATGAGGCAACCCTTTATTACCCCATTACATAATCGTGCCTCACCACCAAACCACATATTTACTAAAACCATTACTGTTGAAATGAGCGAGGAGACCTGTTTTCAGTTTAACAGCTTCTTTATTAGCTGCCACTGGAATGTTACAACGCTGTGTTAACTGCAGTGAGTAGAACATGCCCACCTGCAGTTGCTATGGCCAACCAACACATACATAGCATAACCAGATCATTAAACCAACTGATCTACATCTTCTCCTTTTAGTTACTCCTTTGTATGAAAACCAACTCATGCTGTGTATTGCAAAGTTGAACCACAATGACTCAAACTTAAATAATGAATGATGAGCTAGTAAAACAGATGGTATGGAACAAAACGTTCAGCTTTCACCACTGGCTATCTAACATGGCAACTGAATACTAGATAAGTAAGAACCAAAATACAATGCATTAATACATCACATCCCTTTTTTTTCTTCTTAAGAACAGTATTTGGGGTTAGGCTTACAAATGCGACCTGAACGTGTCACATAGGGGGTATCCCTGTGTGTCTTCTTGGTGGGAGAGCAAGCTACAGGAACTTGCTGCACACTGGAATGCTGAGCATGCGCAGGCATTGGTTGAAGTGTGGCAGGGTCAGCTGGATGGGAACAACCATCGGCAGGATCGATCTGTCGAGGTGGTGGCGGTTCACCAACAGGTAGGATGTGGCGATGATTTCTCCTGTAGATGCCACCATTAGATTCGATGACATATGAGCGTGGCTCACTGCATACCTCCTTCACTGTGCCCAGGCGGTCGTGTCCCTTAATTGCCTGTAACCTGACCACTTGACCCTCTCTGAGTGGTGATAATGGGCGGCTTGTTGAGTCGTAGTACTGCTTCTGAATGAGCCTTTTCTTTTTAAGTTGCACATTGACCTGTTCCACGTCCTTTGGGGCCGGTTCCAGCAGACGGGTGCTGACAGGAAAAGTTGAGAGAGTCTGCCTGGACATTATGGTAATCCCAGCATTTTGTCACGCGGGACATTTCTGATGTTCAGTAGGTTGAGGAAAATGTCTGTCCCGTCTCTGTGAGACCTTTAAATCAGTAGCTTCAGCCAATCCTTTGGACTGGGGGTACTCTGGGCTGCAGATTATGTGGACAAAGTCCCACCGCTGGGCAAACACTTTAAAACGCTGACTGGTGTATTGTCTTGCATTGTCAGAAATCAGGGTGTGAGGTACTCCGTGGACGGAGAAGTGTCTTTTCAGTTTTGTGATCACCGCTGCTGAAGATGTGTCCCGGAGAAGGTCAATTTCAAACCACCCTGAATAGGAGTCGACCAGCACCATGTATTGTTGTCTATGCCATCCGTGGCAGGGCAGGAACCGGATGTAGTTGTAGAGGTTCCTTCTGTTGGTGTGGTCGGGTACTGTTACATACAGTGCAGGAGAGCAGCTCTCTTTCGATGTCTTTGTTCGTTGCTGGCCAAAATACAGTGCCTCTTGCTCTGCGCTTTGTGGCTTCTAAGCCTGGGTGACCTCTGTGCATAATATTAATATATTCTTGTTGTAGGGAGTCGGGGATGACCATCCTGTGACCTTTAATGACAACGCCGTTCTCCACTATCAACTCTTTTCTATATGGGAAGAATGGATGCACAGACGGTGGAACCTGGCAGTCTTTGTTGGGCCAGCCATTCTGAATCACTGTGCAGAGTTTGCAGGACCTGGTCCCTTGCCGTGTGGGCTTGTAGCTCCTCCAGCCTGGCTGTAGAGATGTAGCTGACAGACATTACCTCAAAGTTGTTATTTGCACTTTGAGTTTGGGAAACACTGTTGCTGACAGAGTATCCGCAAGGTACATGTGCTTACCCCTCTTGTAAACAAGCGTTAGGTCATAAGCTTGTAATTGCAGTAACATCCTCTGTAGGCGAGCTGGGGCAGTGTGGATTGGCTTCTTTAGGATTGTAACAAGGGGCTGATGATCTGTTTCAACTACTGTGGGTTTTCTGTATATGTAGTCTGTAAACTTGGTACACGCAAACACAACTGACAACAATTCTTTCTCGATTTGTGCATAGCGTGTCTCGGTATCGGTGAGCATATGCTACTGGCTTCCCACTTTGCAGACATGCAGCACCCAGTCCGTACCGTGAAGCATCACAGGTTAATGTCACTGTCTTCTTTACATCAAAATACTTTAGGACTGGTGAGCTGGCTAGGCATGATTTGAGGTGTTCAAATGCTTGTTGATATTGTGGGAGCCAACACCAGACGGTATCCTTGTGTATTAGGTGCCTGAGCGGTGCTGCAATGCTGCTGAGATTTGGGATAAATTTTCCCAGGTAATTTACCAGACCAAGGAAACGCTGTACAGCCAGGGAATTTTGGGGAACTGGCATATTTGTGATAGCTTCCGTCTTTGTGGGGTCGGCCCTGAGACCTTCTTTTGTGAACATGTGTCCCACGTAACAAACTTGATCCAGATGGAACTTACATTTGTGGGGGTTTAGTCGGAGTCTGATCTCGTCAAGTACCTTCTTTAGGTTCGTGTCATGTTCTGCAGCATCACAACCTCCCACAATGATGTCGTCAACTATGATGGCACAAGGGTAGCCAGCGAATAGTTGCTCCATTGAGTGCTGGAAAACCTCACTTGCTGAATTGATGCCAAAATGCGTAGAAACCTGTAGCAAAGGGTGTGCTAAATGTAGTTAGCATTGATGACTTATGGTCGAGCTTTATCTGCCAAAACGAATCAAGCACTGAGAACAGAGTCGCACCTGCCATTTAGGTGGCAACTTCCTCAACACTGCGCATTGGGTAATGGGGTCTCTTTAAAGCCATGTTTAAGTCTTTAGGATTAATGCACAGCCTTATCTCCTCTTTGTCTTTCTTGTGTGCTTTCACCATTGATGAAACTCAGTCTGTGGGCTCAGAGACCGCTCTAATGACTCCTTTGCTGGCCATGTTTTCAAGTTCTGACTTAACTCGGGCTTGCATAGCTATAGGAATGCAGTGTGCTGGCCGGATGACGGGCTGCATCTCAGGATCTAGAGTCATGGAATATATTATTGGAAGTTCTCCAAGCTCGTCGTTGAACACATCATCATACTGTTCACGGACATTTTTTGTAAAATCAATGTCAGGCTCTGTACTGACCTGATGGACATGAGGGCTCAGTGTGACAAGTCCTAGACGTACACATGCTCGAAACCCCAGCAGTGGCACAACATCATGATCCACAAGGAAGAACGGTAGTAAGTGTTGTTGTCCATCCAGTGACAGAGAAAGTGTAGCAGAACCGGCTGTTTCGATCTTGCTGCCTGGCCACTAGGTTTATTGTTTTATTGCATGTCAAAATCTGTCCCTCATATAGCTGGAGAAAAGTGCTTTTGCCATCACATTACATTTTGCCCGATTTTCATTTTAATCGGCTGCTCTCGTATATACAGGGTGACAAATCCTTCATCCTGGTACTCTACTTGGGTATTTACATTGTCCACAACTGCAATGGGCTCGACACCATCTACATAGAACGTGTCATCAGTGTTGATGTCCGGCGGCTCCAGCTCTAGCTGATGCACGGGTTGTTTGTTATGGTATTCTTTAACAAAACTTTTCCTTTTAGGATGTTCATGTTGAGGCTTGGATCTGCAACATTTTTTGTAGTGGTTCCATTTTTGACATTTGTGGCATTGCTGGCCAAACGCAGGACATTTTTCTCGCTGTGCAGCATGGTTGCCTCCACAATTGTTGCAGTTCCTGATGAGTTTTACATCCTGCCCACTTACAGGCTTATAATTTGTCCTGGATCTGGTGGAGCCTGGCTGCAGTGCATCCACCGTTGGCCCGGCTGTTTGGCAAGAGCCCTAGTATTCTCCTCAGTCATTTCATAAACACGACAGATAGAAATGACTTTGGATAGGGTCAAGTCACTGTCACGTAAAAGGGCCTTCCTTATACTGTCATTATTTATGCTACAAACAATCCTGTCACAGATTAACTCATCTGTTAAATCTCCAAAATGACAACTTTTGGCTTTAATCTTTAAATCACTAATAAAAGACTCAATAGTCTTACCTTGTCTCTGATTTCAGGAATGAAACTTGTGTCTCTCCATTATTTTATTATATTGTGGAAATTTCTTTTTAAACAGTTGGGGTCCTCTCTGGACTCTGCTGGATGAATAATGGCTCCCCCCTGCCCTCTCCTCATGGTGGCACCCTAATTTCTGCATAGACAAACGAGCATTCCCTTTCGATGGCTTCTGCCCCTGCTAGATTGAGGAGGATATAAGCTTTGTCTGGTTTATCTGAGGCCACCTCAATAAAGATGTCATACTCCCTTTCAAATACGTACAATTTTCAGCAACATCTCCTGGGTCTGGTCTAAATCCTTCCGCCATGCTCTGTTAGCCCATTAGCCACTTGTAACCTCTTTTTTTCTCTTGAACGAGGAAAAATGATGAAAAATGCTCATTGGCGAGCAACTTCTGACACCATGTTGAAATGAGCGAGGAGACCTGTTTTCAGTTTAACAGCTTCTTTATTAACTGCCACTGGAATGTTACAACGCTGTGTTAACTGCAGTGAGTAGAACATGCCCACCTGCAGTTGCTATGGTCAACCAACACATACATAGCATAACCAGATCATTAAACCAACTGATCTACAATTACCACACTCTTTTCATATACTGATCATAGGACTCGAGTAGTTTTCCTGCTTAACACCATATTTCGTGGAATATATATAGCACACCTCTCTATGGGCCATGTTGTCATATCCCTTTTTGGTGCTACAAACTACCATTCTATCTTTTTTGCCCATTCAGTATACTTTCTCCCATGTCTTTATTAATGATTAACATTTCTATAGAGGTTTTTCTCATTAGTCCATATACTCTATCATAAATTATCCTGTAAGCTTCTCAAATCGTTTCTGTAATACTTTCATAAGAAATGTGTACTCTACATTGCTTAACCTGATGGGCCTCCATGTTTTTTTTTAATAATTACTTATTTTCCTTATTCCAATAAGCCTAACTGCCCCATTATAGACCCCCTCATCTAATATATCAGTAGTCAACCCTTCATTTAAAAAATGTATGTACAGTTTCTAAACCTGTTCACCTCTGTCAACGCCTCCTATAATTCTTATATTGATACATGTTCTCCAACTGTATAATATCATTTAATTCTAAATTCTTAATACCTCAACCTATGGTTTCTTGACTTACCTTACATTTTCATTATATACTCAGTGCGCTCATAATTTCCTCTTGTGTTCTTAATTCCCTTTCATTTATACATATTACAACTTCCATTTTCTTTCTGCCCTTTTCACAAGTTTCCCAAACAGGAGAGTAATCTGTTTTGTCTTAGCATATATTTCTGTCTCTGTGCCTTTCATGACTTCCTTATTTTTTCACATACAATTCTTTTTCTTTCTGTTATTATTCTTTGCTGTTTTCTTCTGCTAACTTCCACTTTTCCGCTAATTCTATATACCTTTCTTTCTTCTTCTTGTACCAGGGTGCTTTCTGTTCTACACTTAATTTCTTGTACTGTCACTTAAAGGCTAATTCAGTTAGTTCAGTCCACTAACTATAAAATGGTCTCATGCCTATGTGATCCTGCACAGTTCTGATATCTGATAATAGCATGGCTCAGTAGCACATAAGCATAGAGTCCTTACTGACATCCAGGCAACTGGAGTTTGCTAAGCAGCCCCAACACTAGAGGAGCCAAGCATTATGGAGAGGAGTGAAGGGACCACAGTAATAGCAAGTCTTTTGAAGACCTCAATACCACACAGTTCCTCTGGGACCACATGAGGAAGTGTGATATCTCTGGTGGAGGTCAGTTAAAACACTTCTCATATTTGATGGAAGGGGGATGGGGGATGGGGCTGCTTGTTCACAATGTCCCTTGCAGAAATGATGGATGACCAGTGTGGATAGTCTCCCCCTAGCTTTGTAGCCTCAGTGTTCATGGGATGAGAGGGATAAATGAAGAAGACCTTTAAACCACCCTTAATGGCTGTCTCAGCGGCAGCTCCTCGTAGTCAACCATTGCCCTGGTGATGGAGAACGAATGGGTAAACTGGCTGTGAAGCAAAATATATTGAATTATAGTGTTATATGCTTTTACCAATATGACGGTCAAAAGGCAATGGGGACAAGAGGCATAAAAATTCTGATATTGATAAATTTCTTCAGTGTCTCTTTCTCTGCTTTACAAATTGCTGTAAGTCTTTTAATTCCTTTAAATCCCTTAACCTACTCCTGATATTACTAAGGTATCTGAAAATCCTTCTGCTGTTTTTCCTGCAGATACCTCTTTTATTAAGTCTGAAAATAAAAATAAATTAATTTTGATTCTTGTATTACTACTCACGTATGTGAATTGTATTTCCTGATCAATAAGTAATTTGCTATACTCAGTCTTCTCTGTAAGCTTTTTTATATCTTGCAATTTGTTTGTAATTTTCCTTGCATTGCAATTAAAATTATCTACTGTTATTACATCTGTGTTAGTTATCACATTATTTTATTCTTCCTCAAGTAAATATGTTCTTTCATATTGATAAAAGCATGTAACACTATAATTCAATATATTTTGCTTCATAATTTGATATATAAAACCCTCAAATGCCCTGACTTACCTATAATAGCATCCAGAATCTGCCCGCCTGAATTATCACACATAATGGAAATTCCTGAACAAAACTCAAATTGAATGCTCCAAACAATCTTGTAACTGTACAACAATTTAAATAATGTCCTTTGTTCTTAGATGTTCATCAAGCATAATATTTACTATTTTTCACCAATTTAAGACTCATAACCTCCTTAAATTATCCCCGATATTATTACCATTATCCTTTTCCCTTCTTTGTGTCAGTATCACACACATCCTTAATAATTCTATATTTCCTCACTGCCAATCTGCCCCATAGTGCTTTCTTCTGTAGTCATGCCACCTTCAACCAATCCTCCCCACAAATTCCCTCATCATGACAACAGCAAATGTATTATTAGCAGTAATACTATACAAGGTATCTTTAGCAATTCAGTATCTCCCGATATCCATACCCACGTGTTTTTCAGCATTATCCATCTGTTTCCCTGACAAATTTTCTTACCCTTGTTTAACTATCTCTTCTTCCACCTCCTCTATTTCCTTATTTACCTGTGTTACACTAAAAAGACCATTGTCTTCATATTGTTCTCAGACAAATCACAATTCACTTACATTATTGCATTTCCCACAAGTAATAATAATGCACTTTTTGCATAATTCCCTCTTCCCCACATTGTGAACACATTTTTATCACACTGTGTTACTAAATGTGCATCAGAGCCACAGTAACAGCAAGTCGTCTGTTGTCCCCAACACCTCACAGTTCCTCTTGTGCCATTTAGAATTACAATGCTGAGAATATGACAACTTTTATTTTCTTGCATTTTTGTTCACCGATGGTATCTGTTATGCCATTTAGGTTTATAACAATGGGAATATGACAGTTTGTATTTGAATGCATTGCTGTTACTTTTTTACAGTCTTAATAGAATGCACAGAAAAAAAAATCCAACATTTTGCTTTATTTGATTTTATAGGTTCATAGGTAAGTAATAGGCTATCTGCCCGAGGGCATCTATAAGCCTAGCCAGAATGTGTTGGCTTTTGCCACCCCCTTAGATTAGTTCCCTGTGCCTCTGTACAGCAGAGCCATTAGTTCCCTGTGCCTCTGTCCAGCAGACCCACTGCAGTGATCCTCGGGGTAAATTTTCTGTTTCCCATCCACTCATCAAGGTTTTGCTTGAAGAGTGTTAGCGAGGGGCTCTGCCTAATGTACGTTGGAATCCTGTTCCAAAGTATGGGGAGTCTCTGGGACAGGAATATATCCCTCCAGCATGTCCTATTTATTGTTGTGGTGAGGTTTACATCCCTAAAGCATGTGCCTCTCGGGGATTTGTTTTTTTTTTTTTAGGTGGAGCATGTCCATCAATTCTGGGTTTGGACATGCCCTTGTATGTCAGGCAGAGATCAGCTCTGAGTAAGCGGTATGCAACTGAGTACAGCTGGAGTTTCTTCAGTCGGGCTGCATAGGGCATCTGTTTGAGGCCAGTAATCCTCTTGCTGAGGTACTTCTGTGGTCTTTCCAGCTGTTGCAGGTGTCTTGTAAGGTGCATCCTAAATGGGACGTTGTACTCTATGATGGGTCTGATGAGTGATGAGTACAGGGGCACAGTAACCTCTTTTGTTCTACATGCAAACCCTTTTGTGATTAGGTGAGCCACATAGAAGGATTTTCTAACCACCTTGGCAATATGATTATCAAAGGAGAGATTGCTATCGACTTGGGTCCCCAGATCCCTTATTACATTTTCTGTATTTAGGGGACTACCATGTATGTGGTAGTTCACGGGTACTTTGTTTTTTCCAAAGGGGATGACTATGCATTTTTTGGCATTTAGCTTGAGGCCGTGATTTTGACACCAGGTATCTGTCTCAGTGAGACCCTTCTGGAGGATGTCTGTATCAGCCAGAGAGACAATTATGGCCCCCAGTTTGCAGTTGTCTGCAAACTTGGTCAGCCATAGTCCTCCTGTGCTTGCCTGTACCTCTGACAAGTATATACCGAACAGGAGGGGTCCCAGGACTGAACCCTGGGGATGTCACATGTAACCGGTTTAGAGTCGGACCTAGAGCCTGCAACTCTTACCGTGTGGTTTCTATCCATGAGCCAATTGGCAACCCATCTCGTGATGTAGGGGTTTATGTTCAGGCTGGTGAGCTTGTCTATAATACCAGAATGGGGAATGGTGTTGAAAGCCTTTGCGAGCTCTAGGTAGGCTGTGTGGACCTCCTTTCCCTTGTCTAAAGCCTTGGTAACTGTCTCAAAGAAGTCAACCAGGTTTAGGAGGCATGATCTTCCCTTAACAAAGCCAAACTGGGTAGGGTCCAATGTTTGGAGGTTCCCAATGTCTTTGTTAATGAGTGCCATGATAATGCGCTCCATAGTCTTGCAGACCAGGCTAGTCAGGCTTATAGGGTGATAGTTCCCAGGGTCATTTGTGGGTCCACCTTTGTGGAGTGGGATAACTGTTGCTGTGAACCACTCTATTGGTACGTAGCCTGTAGAGAGGCTGAGTTTGAACAGTGTGTTTAGGTGAGGGGTTAGTTCATTTTGGAGCTCATTTAAGACACAGCCTGGGACACTGTCCGGTCCCACTGAAGCTGTGTTTTTGGCTTTGGATAGGGCTGTTTTAACCTGTGTGTCAGTGATTGCCAGGGCTCTGCATTTTTCTGGTATGGTTATGGGCCCTTTAGGGGGTGATAGCGGGGTGAAGGTTACACTAAACCTGTCTGCCAGAATGTTGGAAATATCAGTTGGTTCAGTGTATTTTGTGCTATTCTGCATTATCTCAGTGCAGATCTGAGAGTTTCCACTTAGGTTCTTGACATAGCTAAAGAACACTTTTGGTTATGTTTGGAGTCCTTGGCAATTTTTCTTTTGAAGCTAGCCTTGGATGATTTTATGAGGGATCATAGTTTCTTGCTGATACTGATCAGGGATGTCTTTCCTTCTTGGGATTTTTTCTGTACTAGTTTCCTCCTCCTGTTGTATAGCTTATTTATGGCAGGGGTCCACCAGACTGGTTTCCTTTTCCTGGAGGAGTGAGTCTTGGTTTTGCTTGGGATATCACAATCCATGCATTCTTGCAGGTGCTCTTAGAGTGCCATTGTAAAGGATTCAGCAGCTTGGACAGTGTTGTCCTTTAGCATGGGGGCTGTGATCCTTTCCACCTTGTTCTTAAGTAACGTGAAGTTTGCTTTTGAAAAGTTTTTTACGGTGGTTTCCTTGATTGAGGGTGGGGGCATTCAGAAATTGCAGCATTAATTTCTTTTTAATATTTAAGGTTAAGTGTGCAGTTTTTTGTATTGTTAACCATGTACAAAAGTTTATCAGGTAACTGAAAAGATTCAAATATTATTTTACAAAATTCCTCTTTCCTTTTTTAATTTCTCCAAGTCTTCTGCATTTCTAATATCATGACAGGAATGGACCCCATTCCTAAGACAAAGTATGATTAAAGTTCATGAAATTAGTATTGTTTCAATCTTTGATGTTAGCTAGAAGTGTTCTGCACAGCACCCGCAATGTGCCCAGTAATGACTTCTTCTGCCATTCATACAGCGGTACATGTATCGGTAACATATCTATGTATAATTGTAAATTCATTTTTATAAGCCCCATTGCTCCTACTACTGTTGGAACTGTCTGAGTATCTCTCTTCCACATTGCCCTCATTTCTGCCTGCAAATCCTGGTATTTTATGATTTTGTGTCTGTCTTTACGTAAGACACTGCAGTCACTGGGTGTAGCGATTTCAATGATAAATGATACTTTTGTCTTTTTTTTTTATGAACTGCTATATGTGGTTTTCTCGCATCTATCTTTTGAACTGTTGGGAATCTGTAATGCTTTGTGGCTCATGTTTCCAGTGTTTTTTAGCTACTTCAAGTATTATAATGTTTGCACAATCCCCAGTGCCACAGTCTTGCCACATTACTATGCCTTTCAGTGTACAGTCCTTATGCCCTTGTTATTTCACAACCAGCAACAAGATGTGTGACTGTTTCCCAATCTGTTTACAAAACCTTAATTTGTCTGTTTCTCCCACATGTTCAATGGAATTTGTAAACCACTGTGTATGTAGTCCACTATCTTGGGCTGCCAATATTAACCTTTCTTCTTTTGGTTTAAATTCACCTCTCCTTAACCATTCCTTTGTGCAATCTGTATACTTCTATACTTGCAACTATGTTTATGCATTTTCCACATTTCTTGCCTTCTCATCTGATCCTTCGCCTTATATTCTTTTGTTTTGTTTTTTGGCACAATCATTTGCTACCTGATTTTTATCTACTTCTGGTTTGATTTCCATCCCTGCCTGATGCCGATATGCTTCAGCTAAACTAAGTAGGGAATTAATCTTAAGACTTATTCTCCTCATGTCTCAAAACTTTCACTATGTTTGGGTCTTGTGAGGCCAGCAGATATGTATGCAGTCCTACAATTACAGATCTATACATGTAATGAATTTTGAGGAGGCTCATACCTCCTTCAGAATGAGGAATATAAAGTCTTGGTATACATTGATTTTTTATCAGTCATTTGATTAGCATGAAGCATCCTTCTTGTTTTCCTGTCCCAAACTGATGTTTTCTTGGTGCTGCAGCTTTACTGCTTTAAATGCTGCTTTTGCATATTTATCAAGATCAAATGACATTCTTGTATCATCTGAAAATGTTTTGACAACCTGAAGTTGTGTTTTCAGTTCCTCATCTGATGAACTCTACAGTTTTAAATCATCTACAAAAAGGTGAGGAGTCTTTATACTTTGTTGTTTTCTGGGAGCTAAATTGTAGCCATGAGCTAATCTGTTAAGTAGACATCTTAATGGGTTAAGGGCAAGACAAGAGAGCAGCAGTGGCAGAGAGTCACCCTGGAATATCCCCATTTGTGTTTTTATACCTGGAATAATAATTTGTCCTTTTTCGTGGCTTAACTGTAAAGTGGTTTACCACTGCTTCATGGTCACTGTAATGTAAGCGATCAGTGTAGGGTGTATCTTATACATTTTTAACCACTCTTTTATCAGTGAATGTGGGATACTGTCAAATGCTTTTTGTAGTCTACCAATGCCATACTTAGATTCTTCTTTTTACAGCTCTCCATTATGACTTTATTTAACAACAAATGATCCTTTGTTCCATTTGACTTTCTTGTATTACACTTTTGTTCTATTGCCATAACTGAGTTTTTTTCCTAAATGGCTATAAATTCTGTCAACATCAGCTCCAATGTGTACATCATCAGAAGGCAAGTTATTGGTCTATAGTTTTTAGGGTAGCTTGCAGATGCAGTCTTAATTAGGAATATTGATTTTCCTGTTGTTAACCATGTGACACCAGGGAAATACTGCCAGTCCAGCTATCTGGAGTTTTGTAAATAATTATATGTCATCTGTCATTTGTGAATATTAATATGATTCCTATGCTTGTCTTACAAATGTAAGAGAGGTATGTTATGTTTATATAAAACTGCTGGTGCAGAAGTGTGTGTTGAACAGAGCTTGTACTGAGGTTCCAGGATATGACTACTGTGGGCCCTACTGGAAAAGAACATAAATGTAAAATATATAACTGTGCAAATGTATATTTTAATAGTAGGAGCTGGAACATACCGAGTTAACTTACAGAACTCTAAGAAAATAAATTGGATTCAAAGTGTTTTACAATTGTGTGTTTATCTCTCAGTTTCAGTGCAGGAGACATGATGTCTAGAGCTAGACGTTTCTTTCTGTTGCCTTGAAACAGAAATAATTACTAGGTTTAAAATGTAAAGTGGTTTTATTGTTTTATGACTTCCTAGCAGCTGCACATCTGAGAAATAAGTATTTGTGACACAGACATGTTGGTATCTGGTTGAAGGCAGGTGACAAAAAGTGATGTAATCCAGGCTAACCCAGCAGTAAAATGTGATATTGATTTAAAAACTTTCAGAGAGAGAAAGAGAGAGAGAGACTGGCATTTGTACCTTGTTTTGGCCCTAGCAAGAACATCCACTCATCTGCATCTTGCTCCTGTAATTAAGTTATTTAGGGCATAGTATCTTTTAGATATAGCTAAAAATATAGTAAAGATTAGTGTAGATGTTTTCTGTATTTATTTGAGACTGTCCTGCAATGTTGTTTTAAAATATTTCCTGTGATTCTGAACTCTGTAGTTACTGTAGTGTTTGCATATTGTCTTGTTCTTTCATTATTTATTATTAAATATATTTAAACCTTTTAATTGTGGCTGGTTTGTTTAGTGATATTTAAGCTCTTAGAGTACTTGCATATGTATTTGGTGACACTGTATGGGCCACTCCAATAGCCGTGCTCTTGGTCACACTTACCAGTTGGATAATAGTAACATCACACAGTAGGATTGGGCACCCTTTGTAAGGGCCTTAGATTAGCTGATAAGTAGTGGTCGGTGGCAATGATAACTACCTTATAGTCTGGGCAGAAGGGAGCATAGCTAGTAAATTTGTGTGAGCCTTCCCCAGGAGTGTCTGTGTGTTTATATATAAATCAAATATCAAAGCGTGTGTGTGTGTGTGTGTGTGTGTGTGTGTGTGTGTGTGTGTGTGTGTGTGTGTGTGTGTGTGTGTGTCAGCTACTTGGGCAGGGACACAAAGCACTGGTGGGACAGAGAGGGTGCTGGTGGTTTTGGCCTGACCACTCAACTGAAATCTTAACCGTATAACTGTGCCGGTGGGGAGTCTTATTGGGGATCTGGAGAAAGAGGCAAAAACCAGCCCCAGACTAACTGTGATCTGTGTGTGCTCTTAAGGAAAATTGTACTTTACTGTGTGTGTACTTGTCACCCTCCCAATTTGTACGTCCCTCACTGGTGCTCGTGGTGAGGATTGAGGTTCCTTGATTACTGGGCCAGTGCAGGGGCATCACATATTAATTGGTGGATAGTGGTGAGTTAGACACATCACATATTAATTGGCTTGTAGTGGTGTGGATATTGGATTCCTGTAGCCTGCATACAGTGGTCACTGAAGGTGTTTGTACTCTCAATCACCCATGCAGTGAACATTCAGAATTCATATCACAATTGTTGTATTTTTTTGTTTACTTAGTCAGGGAGAGCAGGCAAGCATGTCAGCAGAGGAGTATGGCAAGCTGACAAGTAGCCAGTTGGCTGAGATGTGCCAGGCTAAAGGACTGGTGCATGCCAGCCTGACTAAAGCAGACATGATTGCAGCTTTAGTCACAACTGCATCACAGAGTAGCAACCAGGAGGACAATCAGACTGGCTGTGGAGATGTACAACTCTCAGAAAATGGACAGCTCATCCTTTCCACAGAGGACTTAAAAATCCGTCTGGAGTTAAAGAGACTTGAGTTGGAGGCCAAGTGTTTGGAAATAGAAGCAGCAGAGAGACTGAGATATCTGGAGGCTTAGGAGAATGAGAGGAAGAGTCAACATGAAAAGGAGATGCTGACTTTCCACCAGAGTCATGGAGGTAATGGGGAAGGGAGTAACCGAACCCCAGAAGTAACAAAGGTCAGTAAATTTCTTCCACAATTTACAGAGGGGGATAATTTTGATAGTTTCAGTCATATGTTTGAGAGGGTAGGTAAACAGTATAATCTTGACTAAGGGCTCTGGGTACGATTCCTGACCCCCTTGCTCCATGGTAAAGCTGTAACTGTTATTTCCAAATTGTCTGATACTGATTGTTTAAATTATTATGTTATAAAGAACTGTGTGATAGAATGTTTTAAGTTAACACCTGAAGCTTATAGGAAAAAGTTTTGTGAGCATAGACGCAAGGCAGAAGAAAATGTGTATGAATATGTTGCTGAACTAAGCACTTATTTTCATAGGTGGGTGAGTGGATGTCAGGTCACCATTTTTGAAGGGCTGGCAGACCTTTTGGTGAAGGAACAACCCCTTAGCACTTTGCCTGAGAATCTGGTTAGCTGATAGACAATACAATACTGTAGATGAGTTGGGGGAAAAGGGAGCCCTATACCTAGCAAGCAGGACATCATTGCACAGGAAAGGAACACTCAGTGCTGCTCATGGGTCTAAGGGAACCCATGGTGGGCAGCCCAGATTGCCCCCACAGAGTCCACCAGTAGCAGGAGAAGCCACTAGTCCAGGTACACATATAGGACCAAGGGTTAAATGTTTTAAATGCAACCAGTGGGGCCGTGTAGCATATAGATGTCCATGGAGGCAAGGTGGGGAACAAAAGGTGGGAGAGCCAGTAAGTGGGAATGACAAAATACCAACAGTAAGTTGTCTCAAGACAACAAGGGTATCAAACTACCACCCTGCAGATGTCCTGATAGGGAATGATTTTGATAATGCAGTACCATGTGTGCATGCAGTTACATGCAGTCAGACTTGGAGACAAGCATGTAGGTCTGGTAGCCTGAGTGAGACCCAGACAGATTGCACACATGCAGCCAAGACTGGTGAGGTGGTTACTTCAAGGAGGGAGCTACCCTGTAGCAGTGAGACTGAAGGTGAGCCACAGCTATTTGTGAGTACTGATGTTCCCTTGGACAGAGTGACTACAATGACAGAGGTAAGTAGTAGTACCCAGCCTGACAGTGAGGCATGCTGTCAGAGGATGCCAGACCTCCTGTGGAAGGGGAACTGGCAGGGTTACAAAGACAGAGTTGAGACAGGCTCAGATCTCAGACCCAATATTACAAGGCTTGAAGGAGGTAGCTAGTGAGGCACCTGATTCTTAAGGGAAGGGAGAATCTGTATACTGGGACAAAGAGTTACTGTTTAGAGAGTGGACCCCTGAGGGAGGGCTAGAGGGTGAGGGAAAACAGCAGTTGGTAGTGCCCAGAATGTACCGTCTGGCATTTCTAGCCATAGTCCATGATATTCCCTTTGCAGGTCATATGGGCATAAAACATACAAAGAGACGTATTATGAAAAACTTTTATTGCCTGGAATTTCCAGAGATGTAACAGGGTACTGCAGGACCTGTGAGCAGTGCCAAAAGTAGGCAAGGCAGGAAGCAAGGTGAAAGCTCCTTTGATGCCTTTGCCTGTGATTGAGGAGCCATTTCAGAGGATAGGTATGGATATTGTGGGGCCTCTGAGTACCACAAGTTCCACAGGGAAAAAGTATATCCTAGTGGTAGTAGATTATGTTACCAGATACCCTGAGGCAGTGGCTCTGTCCTCCATTGAGACAGAAAATGTGACAAATGCTTTGTTAGAGATTTTCAGCAGGGTGGGTTTCCCAGCAGAAGTGCACTCTGACAGCGGTGCCAATTTCATGTCACACCTGCTGGCTTGTCTGTGGAAGCACTGTGGGGTGAAGCACCTTAAGACCACCCCCTACCATCCTCAGGTTAATGGTCTTGTGGAGAAGTTAGACTCTACACTCAAGACAATGCTACAGGCATTTGCAGACCGGTTTAAGAGGGACTGAGACAAATATTTGCCCCATCTGTTGTTTGCTTACAGAGAGGTTCGCCAGGAATCCATATGTTTTTCACCCCATGAGTTGTTGTATAGGCATAGCGTGAGGGGACCTCTAAATTTGATTTGAGATGGGTGGGAGGGTGAGTGTGAATCCCACAAGCAATCTGTTGTGACATATGTCCTAAACCTCAGGACAAGGCTCAGGGAACTCATGGGCTTGGCCCAGGAGAACATGGAAGAAGCCAACAGCAGAAAAAGGTCTGGTATGACAGGAATGCTCAAGCTGTAGGGCAGCAGGTAATGGTTCTCTTTCCTGTCAGACACAACAAGCTGCAGACAGCTTGGGAGGGAACCTACAAGGTGGTATGAAAGGTCAGTGATGTTAACTACATGGTAGAACTGCTAGGCAGGAGGCAGGGGCACAAATTGTACCCTGTTAACATGATGAAAACTTACCATGATAGGGAGGCCCTTGTGCTGAGTATTTGCAGTGGATTGCAGGAGTCTGAGGGGTATCTATGGCTACAGGGAGCCATGCAGGAAAATCCCAAATTACTGAGGCGGAACCTAGGATTGCAGGCATATGATGGGACAGTGCAGCATGGCACTGGGGTCAGCAATGCCAAAGTAGCTGGAATCTCAAGACATGGAATGGAGTGAGGTGCTCTCAGATAGGCACAACCCTCTCGAGCAACATTTCTTAAGGGTCACTTGAAAATCTAGCTTAAGTTTTTGGGGAGGGGAGAAAAAAGTGACACCAGGGAAGTACTGCCAATCCAGCTATCTGGAATTTTGTAAATAATCATATGTCATTTGTGAATATTAATATGATTCATATGCCTGTCTTACACATGTAAGATAACTATATGTTATGTGTATGTTAAACTACTGGTGTAGAAATGTTTGTTGAACAGGGTTTGTGCAGTACTGAGGTTCCAGGATGTGAGCACAGTGTACTCTGCTGGAATAGAACAGAAATGTATATAAACTATATACCTGTGCAAATGTATGTTTTGATAGTAGAAGCTGGAATTAACTCTATTTTTTTTAACTTGCAAAACTCTAAGAAAATAGGTTGGAATCAAAGTGTTTTACGATTGTGTATTTATCTTTCAGTTTCAGGGAAGGAGACAGGATGTCTAGACCTCGAAGTTTCTTTCTATTGTCTTGAAACAGAAATAATTATTAGGTTTAAAATGTAGTGTTTTTATTGCTCTGTGACTTCCTAGCAGCAGCACATCTGAGCGATAAGTATCTGTAACACAGAGATGTTAGTATCTGGAAAGTACTGTAATCCACACTTACCATTTGGATAATAGTAACATTACACAGTAGGATCTGGCACCCTTTGTAAGGGACTTAGAGTAGCTGATAAGTAGTGGTTGGTGGCAGTGATAACTATCTTATAGTCTGGGCAGAAGGGGGCATGGCTAGTAAACCTGTGCCAGCCTCCCCCAGGAATGTCTGTGTGTTTGTATATAAATAAAATCTCAAAGAGTGTGTGTGTGCATGTGTGTGTGTGTGTGTGTGTGTGTGTGTGTGTGTGTGTGTGTGTGTGTGTGTGTGTGTGTGTGTGTGTGTGTGTGTCAGCTACTTGGGGAGGGACACAAAGCACTGGTTGGACAGAGAGGGTTCTGGAGGTTTTGGCTTGACCACTCGGCTGAAATCTTAACCCTATAGCTGTAGTTGCAAGAACACGTTCAGTCTCACCACAGAAAACGGCAAACAGGTAACAAAAATTATAAAACTTTAATGGAGACAAGCACTTTCGCGTATTATGCATACGCTTCTTCAGATCATAAACCACAAAAGAACTGGAGAATTTTATACATTGTTACTGTGACTCAGTCATGTCAAATTGAATCAGGTAAAATCAATTAACCAATCTACCTAAATACAGCAATTAGCTGACTAGCTATTCGACAGAGAAAGGAAAAAACTTGCTCAAGTTTAAACATTTACAACTTATGAACATAAAACAACATTCTAGCATACAGTTGCATTGAAAAACTGATACCTTGAGAATTTAAAGCGTCATGCTGTATGTATAAACGTTAAGACATACATTCAGTTGACTCATATATACACTGAGTTTTAATACACCATTTGTTTAAAACCAAATTATGATCTATAATATAAACAATTTCATATTCATAAACTGCTATTAAAAACATTAAATATATTTTAAATATAAATGCATAAATATAAATATATTAAATAACCCTAAATTGATTAATAACTAATTACTTAACATCTCATACAATAGATCATATACTAAAACTACATGAAGCATTGTGGTGTGTGTATAAGTAACAATGCTCAAAACTTCAAAAAACTACTTATATCAAATAATTTCTACTTAACCACTATAAACTATATAGAATATATACATTATCTGCGTGAGGCTAAAAAAGACCTGATAGAAACATATACATTAAATCCTGGTGAGTGATGTGCTTTTAATTTAAAAATCCACTCTAACTCTTTACTTTCTAAGTAATTCATATAGTCTCCACCTCTGTTGCCTGGATGTACAACCTGTAAAACCCTAAAAGAAAAGGAATGACCAATATTCACGGAGACATGTTTGGCTAGTGCATTGAGTTTATTCTTGCACCTGATATCATAGAGGTGGTTATATATTCTCTGCTTAAGTTTGCGTTTTGTAAGACCTATATAAAATGCAGGACATTCATTGCAGGATGCTAAATATATCAAACCAGTTGTCTCACAGGTTGCATAACAGCTTGGTTTCACATGACTACCTAATGTAGGATGTATAAACTCAAAATCAGTGGATATATATTGACAATAATTACACTTTCTACAAGGGAAAGTGCCTAGCTGTCCCAGAGTTACCGGATGATTTGAAGCATTATTCCCTGAATTCGTGCATAATAACTTTTTCAGAGTCTTATTATTTTTATAAGTAAAACTAGGGATGTGACCAACAATCATAGCTGTCTTGTCATCAATGGTCAACACACCCCAGTTCTTATAAATAATATTTCTAATGGCTGTACTGTCATTAGTATATGTAGTAATGAATCTAACTCTCTCCATGAAGTTAGTCTTGCTTCTATGGTTGTTATTATCACAGTGACTTTTACGATATTTATAAGACATCGTGCATTCCAAATCCTGAGTTTCTCCTGTAACCTGAGATCTTATTTTCTTATCCATGAGGATATCATAGCCCCTATCAATAAAAATTCTCTCCATGTTGTCTAATTCCATCTTACGATCCCTTTCATGTCTGCAAATCTTTAACAATCTATTGAATTGACTCTTTACTATGCCATTGAAGACATGGCGAGGATGCATACTGTCAAACTGGAGTATAGCATTCTTCCAACATTGCTTCCTATAGAGGGTAGAAGTCAATCTACCCTCTTGTATACTCAAACTAACATCAAGAAAACTAACTGATTCGTAGGAAGCATCAAATGTAAACCTGAGAAAATTATTAGTGGTTTCTATATATTTCATAAAAGTCTCAAATTCTGTTGGAGTACCATTCCAGACAATCAGGACATCGTCCACAAAACGTCTGTAAACCAGTACCTTGTTGAAATCTTTATGAGTGAAGAGAAACTCTTTCTCCCACTGATAAACTACTAGGTTCGCATAAGTGTTGGCACATGGGGTGCCCATAGCCACACCAGCTAGTTGTAGATATAGGTCATCCCCATATGCAAACACATTATGCGACAAGACCAGATCTAGTAACTGACAGATTAAAATCTCTTTATTGCGGTCTATAGTGGGAAAACATTGAAGCAACATTCTGATGGCATCAATGTCTTCATTGTTAGGAATACATGTGAATAAGTCCTTCACATCCATAGTTATCAATAGATGTTCTCCTTTCTGAAGTTTTAAATTAATATTGTCTAACAGATCCAAAAGTTCATAAGTATCTTTCAAAATAGTGGAAATGTTATTAACAAATGGTCTCAGTGTCTTCTCTAAAAATATTGAGACATTTTCTGTAATCCATTTTTCACCACTAACAATAGGTCGTAGGGGACGGGGGTTTATGGCCTTATGCATTTTAGGTAGGCCTTTAATAACTGGTGTTTTGGGATTTTCATTGTAAAAGAAGTCATACAGCTCCTTCGTTATCTGACGGCACATCAACAAATCATAAAATGTGTCATTCACTCCTTTTACTATGCCGTTTAACTTCAAAGCATCAATCTTTACATAAGTATTGGAATCACTAAGCATGTTAACCATAGAATCTCTATAGTCCTCAGTGTTCAACAGCACTACTCCCCCTCCCTTGTCAGCGGGTATTATAGTAAGAGCTGGATTAGAAGAAAGTTTATGAAGTGAACATCTCTCGTCTGACTTCATATTAAAGTATAAACATTTTCTAGCTCCACTAAAAAAATATTCATACAAATCTCGTTCACACATCCTAACAAAATTATCAACATGTGCTGGTAGTACAGGTGAAAATGTACTCTTGCGTTTATATACATAGTTTCCTACTATACAATCATTAACTTTGCCTTCTGTTTTATCTGAAAAACATAATTTAAGGGCTACTGTGCGCGCAAATGCACGTAAATCAATCAATAAATCATGCAGCACACTGCCCTGCGAAGGAATAAAGGATAAACCTTTATTTAAAACGTTAATGTCAGATGGAGTAAGCACAAACCTGGATAGGTTAAAAACAAGTTGGTTACTGTCTTTGTCTTCTCCTCTGTTGTTGCTGGTAGTCTCCCGACAATTTCCGTTTTCTTCTGTCCCAACTTCTGGAACGATCCCGTTGGAACATACTGTTCTTGATAGGAAGGGGTAAAAAATGATCATTTCCATCTGAGCCATGTTTACGTATGGCCCCTAAATCCCTAGGTGTAACAGAATTACGATCAGCTTCCTGATTTGGTAACGGTGTAGATACTGTTACTTCAACCCCTCTAGAAGGAGGCATTTCAGGAGGAGTGACAAAAGAAGTATTAGAATTGCCCCAGAACTCAAAGATCTTGTTTCTGCTGAGGAAGAAGCACAAACGCCAGCTGCTACAAGTGTAGTATCACTTAACGCTACACTGCGAACAGAATTGCCCGCCAAAGTAGTGCGATCTAATCTCTTCTGCCAAACAAACACGCCCGCTGTTGAGAAGTCCTGAAAATCGCGCTGCAATTTCTTGTGTTTAATCTGTTGAAGTTTAATAGAGTAGGCATCCACTTGGGCATAGATGCTATCAAGTTTCTTAATACAGGAATCATTTTTAAAGGTGTCACAAATCTCACTATTTAATCTGGATACTTTAAATAACAGTTCTTGTTCAATAGGTTTGAAATAATCAATGAGTAGTTGTACATACTTGAAACTAGCATCCAGATTCATATCCTGCCATAGTTTTAATAAGACTGGATGGCTATCCCCGTATGTGGGCATGCAGAGAATCCGCATGCCTCTGGGAACAAGCCGAAAGTGCAGACAAGCCTCCATGTATTTCCTTTGCCAAACTAGGCATTGTAACCTAAATAAATCATTCTCCAGCTGTCTAGATAAAGAGTTGAATTGTTCCAAATTATCTATACCATTGTCTAAAGTCATTGGGGTCAATACCTGTAGATCCAGAGCCAATAAAGGATTAACATTATTGTTAATGATACTTGTCCATTTGTTAGGAATTGTATTGGTCCTCGGTTCCGGATTGTAGTCCAGTTCAACATTCAAGTTGGCCATACTGTGTGGAAAGGCAGTTAAGTCAACGAAATAATGTAGCAAAAGATACTGCTCCTTCCAACGGAGACTGCTCGTCACAAACCAGGAAAAGTAGATGCAAGAACACATTCAGTCTCACCACAGAAAACGGCAAACAGGTAACAAAAATTATAAAACTTTAATGGAGACAAGCGCTTTCGCGTATTATGCATACGATCATAAACCACAAAAGAACTGGAGAATTTTATACATTGTTACTGTGACTCAGTCATGTCAAATTGAATCAGGTAAAATCAATTAACCAATCTACCTAAATACAGCAATTAGCTGACTAGCTATTCGACAGAGAAAGGAAAAAACTTGCTCAAGTTTAAACATTTACAACTTATGAACATAAAACAACATTCTAGCATACAGTTGCATTGAAAAAATGATACCTTGAGAATTTAAAGCGTCATGCTGTATGTATAAACGTTAAGACATACATTCAGTTGACACATATATACACTGATATTATGATACATATACAGATATATACTGATACATATATTTCTTCTTCAGATGTCTCCTGCTCCTCCTGTTTCTCCTTACTTGGGGGACATGTTGTTCCATCATGCTGTGATATAACCTGTGTTAGACTTTCTACATTAAATACTTCACTTTGCAGGTTTTCCATAACTTCAACTTCTATTTTTATAACTTCTGCTTTACTAATCTTCTGTTTTACATTCCATCTCTGTGATATTATAGGTTCATAGGTAGGTACTAGGCTATCGGCCCAAGTGCCTACGTAAGACTAGGCAACAAGGTTCCCTGGCTTACGCCACCCAAGAAAATGATTTCCCTGTTCCACTGTCGAGCAGAGACACAGAAGTGATCCCTGGGGTGTATTTCCTATTTCCCATCCACTCATCAAGATTTTTCTTGAAGAGTGCTAATAAAGAACTTTGCTTGACATAGATGGGTAACGTTTTCCAGAGTATGGGAAGTCTCTGGGACAGGAATCTATCCCTCCAGCATGTCTTGTTTATTGTGGTGACAGGGTTTAGGCCCCTAGAGCATGTAGCTCGGAGGGATTGGGATTTCTTTAGGTGTAGCATGTCCAACAGGTCTGGGTTTGACATAGCTTTATATGTTAGGCAGAGATCACCTCGGGGTAGGTGATATGCTACGGAGTAAAGCTGGAGTTTTTTGAGGCAGTCAGTGTAGGGCATTTGTTTGAAGCCAGTAATCCTCTTTGTGAGGTACTTCTGTGGCCTTTCTAGCTGCTGCAGATGTCTTGTGAGGTACATTCCAAAATAGGCATTGTACTCTGCAATGGGTCTAATGAGTGTCGAGTAGAGGGGAACAATGACCTCTTTTTTTCCTGGATGAAAACCCTTTTATGATGAGGTGTGCCACATAGAAGGACTTCCTGACTACTGTGGCGATGTGACTATCAAAGGAGAGACTACTGTCCACCTGGGTCCCAAGGTCTCTTATCATGCATTCGGTGTTAAGTAGATTGCTGCCTATGTGGTAGTTCTTGGGTACAGAGTTTTTACCAAATGGGATGATACTGCACTTTTTGGCATTGAGCTTGAGGCCATGGCTCTGACATCAGGCATCTGTCTCAGCAAGGCCCTTCTGTAGGATGTCCACATCATTTGGGGACTTGACTATGGCTCCTAGTTCGAAGTCATCTGCGAACTTCATTAGCCAGAGGTCTTCTGTGTTAGCCTGGACTTCAGAGAAGTAGATACCAAACAGGAGAGGTCCCAGGACGGAACCCTGTGGTACTCCACTTGTCACTGCTTTGAGGTCAGATTTGGAGTCTGCAACTTTTACAGGGCGGGTTCTGTCAGTGAGCCCCTTGGCAACCTATCTTGTGATGTAGGGATTTATGCCTAGTTTAGTGAGTTTATTTATAATTACATAATGGGGATGGTGTCGAAAGCCTTGGCAAGGTCAAGATAGGCTGTATAAACCACCTTACCCTCATCTACGGCTTTGGTGACTGACTCAAAGAAGTCGATCAGGTTCAGGAGGCATGATCTGCCTTTCACAAACCCGAACTGGGTGGGATCTAGAGTTTGGAGGTTACCAATGTCTTTGTTTATGAGTTCCATGGTGATACATTTCATGGCCATTCCAATGAGGAAAATTGAGTGCTATAGTAATTAGTAGCTTATTTAGTGCTTACAAGTTCTTAACAAGTGCTGTGCATGAATAAACAAATTTAAGTGCTAAAACTAAGAAGCTGTATCTGCACTAGATGAGTTACAGGACAGAAACAAGTTCAAATGCAGGCTTTCAGATCAGAAAGTTGAGAGAGATGGAAGAGATTGCCCAAATGGCCAGTAACTACAATTTATGGGCCAGAACCACTCCTTATATGGTAGACAGGTTACCTAGTGCTTACCACTCCCACTGATAAGCTAGAAGGCTTGCCTCCAACACAGAAAGGCATGGGGGGTTCAGAAGCTTACATACAGTCCTGGATACAGCAAATCTGTATCTGGAACACTAGTTACAGGAAAGGTAGGAAACAGACTTACAGTTTTTTTTTTTTTTTTACAGAAAAGTAGCAAAATCAGTAGTAAAAACAATTCACATGCAGTGCAAGCTAGAACACTTGAGAATGTAGCAATATTAGACCAAACACAGTTTAAAAAATGCAATTAAATTAAAAGGGACTAAAAGCAAGTGCAGAAAGAGTTTATTAGGTAGAATGTGGTAAAGAGATGGGACTGGGGGAGTGTTCCAGATCAAATCTACAGTGGGGCGGGCAACTGCAAAAGCCACCAAATTTAAACTACAAACCAAAAATAGGGAGGGTGGGTAGGACAAAACAGTTTCAACAGAGATCTAAGCAACAACTAACAGTACAAACTCTAAAACCAAAAAAATATACTGAGCTTTGTATATTTGCAGATCAGTCTCTCAGAACAGTGAGACAAAAGTTTCAACAGAGATCTAAGCAGCAATTAACAAACTCTGTAACGAAAAAAATATACTCAGCTCTGTATATTTGCAGATAGTCTGGAAGGCAGTCTCTCAGAACACAGGTTCCAGCAATTAAATGCAGGCTTTTACTAACAGGTCAAATTAAGTGATCCTTGAGTTTGATAACACACAAGCTGTGAAAACCAGTTATACCAACTGAAGACATGCCAGAAAATGGGGGTGGGGAAAACAGTTTCAACAGAGATCTAAGCAACAACTAACAGTACAAACTCTAAAACCAAAAATATATACTCAGCTCTGTATATTTGCAGATCAGTCTCAGAACAGTGAGACAACAGTTTCAACAGAGATCTAAGCAACAATTAACAAACTCTATAACCAAAAAAAATATACTCAGCTCTGTATATTTGTAGGTAGTCTGGAAGGCAGTCTCTCAGAACACAGATTTCAGCAATTAAATTATTATTTTTTGTATTGTGAGATTTTCCATATCTGGATGACTTTGCCTGTATTTCTCTTTGAATATCTTTGGGTCTGCCTTTTTATATTGATTAATTTGGCTTTCTCTTTTGCATAAATAGTGCACCATGTCAGATCTCTCTTTCTTTGCCATGTCCATATTTCTTATTTATACCTTTCAAAAGTCTCTAGATTTTTTCTTTACATTTTCACACTTCCTCAGTTGCTTCTTTTTCCAAATGCTTCAAGGTTTCTAAATCTGTTATGTTAATGAAGACACATTTTTATTTGAATTTCCTGACAGTTTTCATGTGGAAGTATTTTTCTTTCCTCAAATTTCTCTTGTAATCTTTTTGTATAGCTTCTGTCTGGAACTCTGGGCTTCTTACATAATAGTAACAATGTAGAATTTATTTCTCAGTAGTCCACTTTATCATCTTTATGGCTCTTTTTTGGCCTAGCAGTTTTTGTGATTTTTGTGGACTACTACTTCTTTCTACAATGGGGGGGGGGGGCATCCGCCCCCTGAATCTGGCCTCATCCCATTGTAGGAATGTTTCTGTGTCTTGAGGATTCTACACTGTCATTTTTTCCAGTCCTGGCACCAGTAGATCTACCAGGATTGGGCAATTTTTTATCCTGAGTCTTGTGCACCCAGCTATCTTTTTTATTTTTTAACCTACTTCTGTCCATGATATATGCTACTTAAAATACAGCCTACATATGTGTCATCTTGGTTAGATTTTGTGAAAAACAGGGTCCACCTCGTGAAGGTACTCACCAAGACCTGAGGATAAGTTCAATTCCAGCAGTACTACTTTCCTTTGTTTGCGGATTTATCTTCACCCCATTCAGAGTCCTTTCATCTCTCCATTCGGACCCCCATGTTCTTTTGCCACGTGGATAAAAGAGTGAACATAATGTGACTGAAAGCCAAGAGTGTATCACAAGACTATCCCAAATATCATATCTTTGAAATGCCCATTCATTTTTTTAACAATTCTCATTACAGTTCTGGTTTTATTTCCAATCTGCTTTGGATTTAAGGTAATGCCCTATAATTTGTAAAAACAACTGCAGCACAAGTTCATTTAACCCCAGAAGTAGTTTATTTTTCTGGACTCTGCTGTCTATAGCACTTCTTGCTGTTGACAGTGTAACCCTCCCTACAACTCACCAGCCTGCCCATGTTCTGAACTAAGCAGAGTATCGTGTTTATAACATCTGGGAGTACTTCCTCTTCTTGGTAAGTCTGCTTACAATGTTTGACCTCCACTCCCCACAACAAAGCCACATCACATATACTGTTCATTTCCATGGATTAACACAAAGTAAATAAATAATGCATTGCTATATTGATGTAAAAACATTGAATGTATTGATTATAACAATTGTAAAGAAGAGTTTTTAATAAAGAACAAACTGCACTTGTTTTACAAGACATTTATATTTATTTGATTCTGTTTATTAACCTCCTTTTTTCAGAAAATACTCAAGTGTCTAAGGATGAATGTAAGCTCTAAGAAGCATGGCACTGCCAAGCGTAGACAAATAAAGCATGTCATCAGTGGAAGTAAATGTAAATTAGTCATACAAACCACCAGTAAATGGCATTTTTAAAAACTGGGCTGCTGTTCACAGTGACCCACATATGTCTGCTTAGGATATTTTTACAGTGAGTTCTGTAGCATTATTGACTACTGCATTCATGAGGCATATTAGAAAGATAGAAATATATAGATAAATTCAACAAGAGCATTGATGGAATCACAAAATCAATAGGCTACACAGCAGAGAAAGAGGTACTGCTTTGCTTTTAAATAATACCCAAGTCATAAAACTATAGATTAAATAAAGTACGGAAACTAGCTACTGTTCTTTGTGAACTTTCCCTGACTTCCTATGTTCTTCTTCTGTTAGGCGTGTTTCTTGTAGTGCCACTACTTTTATTCCTTCCATCCATCCTACATTAATGATTCTGTCTCTTTCTTCACCAGTCTGTTTACCTTCCATGTGAATAAATCTACACTCATCTCTGGCTTCCAACTTTTTTCCTTCGGTAACATCTCCTCCCTTCTTTTACTCACAGGTTGCCACTCTTTCTACTTACGCTAAGACTTTTCCAGGCATTATCATTTTTGTCTTAAGCGGCCAGTGTTTAGGATCACCCCCCTCCCCCCATCATTGCCATAGGCAGCAGTTAATTTGTTCCTTCATTTCTTTGTGGGCTAATCTGACTTTGCAGAAGCAAAATATTATCCTTTCTACCCAATTAACATTATAAATGATCCAGTCTTTTCAGTGAAACTTCACTTGCTGTCCCTGTATTCCCCAAATGAAACATTCTGTTCCCCAGTGTTGTCCTTTATATTATATTCTTTAATTCTATTACAAGTCCTCCTTTTCTAACCCGCCATCCTTATCCATGTAGATAGTATCTTCCTGTCAGTCACACTGGTGTTTGCTTCTCATTTATGCTTGTCTCCTCATGTACTTGTTGTTACATTAGTCATTTACTTTGTATATGTGTGCTCTCTCATTTTCTTGTCTCCTGCTTAAGTGGCCAGTGTTTAGAATCATTCTTTTGGCCTGTTAGCTCATTGTCGTAAACATCACCTTTTTACACTCATTTGTTCCTTCATTTCTTGTGTGTCACATCATCATCATCATTAGTCCCCTTTTTCCCAGTTTCTACATGGGGTCGGGGTATCGTGTTAACAGTCACCAGCTCTCTCGATTCAGTGCCACACTCCTGCCTTCTTCATCACTCATGCCTGACTGTCGCAGATCTTCTTTCACACAATCCATCCACCTCTTTGCTGGACGTCCTCACTTCCTCTTCCCTTCTTCCTGTCTGCCCCAAATCTTCTTCACCAGATTATCTTCTGCTTTTCTGCATGTGTCCAAATCACCATAATCTGTTCAGTTTGATCTTTTCTGCAATTGGAGCTACTTTGGCTTCTGTTCTTATGTCCTCATTTCTTCGTCTGTCCCACAGTGTGCATCCTACCACCCTTCTCAGGCACTTCATTTCCATCACCTCTAGCTTCTTCACCTGTTCTGCCTTTACTGCCCAGGTTTCTGTACCATACAGTAGTACTGGTTGCTTGCACCACTGTCTTGTACACCTTACTTTTCAGCTTCTTTGGCATTCTTCTGTCATAGAATACACCCGACACTCTATGACAATTGGCTACAGCCCCTCTGATTCTAGCTTTGACCTCTTCATTCAGACTTCTCTTCTCCTAATCCACCCCTCCTAGATACTTGAAGCTGTTTACACTATCTTCCCTTCTATCTCTATTCTCAACTTCTTCTGATTTCCCCAGTTTGCTGCCGTTACCACCATCTTATCTGTGCTTAGTTTCATCCCATGTGCCTTTAGTTTTGCATTCCATTCTACTATCCTTTGCTGATGTTTTAGCTCAGAGTCTGCCTGTAATGTCACATCATCTGCATACTGTCCAGTCCGACCTGTTTGCTAATGTAGTCCATCACCAGTATGAACAGCAGTGGGCTCAGAGCTGAAGACTGGTGTATACGCACTCCCACTGGGAACCCCTCTGTGAGGCCGAACACTGTTCGTACTTGAGTCATTGGGTCTTTGTACATAGATTGCCTGCACTAATTCTACCAATGTTTCTGGGACTTCAAACCACCACAGTACTGCCCAGATCAGCTTTCTTGGGACCTTGTCATATGCTTCTCCAAGTCTAGGAATGCCCAGCTTCCCTTTGTCCTCATCTCTAGTTTCTTCTCAAGTATCTGTCTCATTGCAAACATCAGGTCAGTTGTGCTGCATCCTGATCTGAATCCAAACTGCTCATCTCCCATCTTACATTCTACTGCTGTCCATATCCGTTTATCAATCACCCTCTCCAGAACTTTCATGCAGTGTGATAGGAGTTTGATGCCTCTGTACTGCCCACAGTTGTGGATGTCCCCTTTGTTTTTGTGAACAGTCATCTGGGATACACCTTTCTCTCCACACTGCTAATAGTACCCTCAGGAGCCATTTCTCCCCATCTCACCCAGCATCTTTATCATATCTGTTGTGACCTCATCTGAGCCTGCTGCTTTCTCTGACTTCATTTTCCTTAGTGCTGTTTTTACATGGGCTCCTCTTCTTCTCTCATCGTAGGCCGTTTTTGGGCTAGTACAGCTTCTGTAGGGTTTTCTTCATTTAGAAGCTGCTGGAAATACTCTTCCATCTGCCTTTTATGTCCTGTGGACTGGTGAGCATGGTGTTGCTCGCATCCCTTATGAAGGGTGTCTGACTGTCTTTATCTTTCTATCTTTGCCTTGCAACCTGATATAGTTTCTTTGTGCCCCTTACTGAGTCACTTTTGGTACAGTGCCTCTGATGCCCTATTCTTTGCTATTGCAACTTCTTTCTTAGCCAACCAGTAGCCCTTCCTAGCCTGATCAGTCTTTTCTGTCTCCCACTTTTTCCTGCACTCCTTCTTTCTTTTGATGACTTCCTGGACTTCTGCATTCTACCACCAGCTTTCCTTATGTACCTTATTTCCATACCTGGCTCACCCACATATCTTTTATGTAGTCCTAACAACTGCCACTCCTGTTCAACTCTGCCTATTTCCTCTTCTTCTTGGGGTGCTAGCGCCTTGGGTAATTCCTTGAACTTTTGTATTTTCTCTCCAGTCAACTTCCAGCTCTTCAGCCTGGTCTCAGTTGACCTTAGAGCCTTCTCTAACCACTGCTTGCAGCTGATTGTGGTAACCAGTAGTTTTGCTGTGGGCTGACTGTTTCGCTGAGAATGACTTTGCAATCATGGATTCTACCCCAGTGCCTTTTCCTTACTAGGAGGAAGTCTACTGGCTACTCTTTCTGAACCATGTGTTGGTTAGACAGAAGGGTAGAATGGCTTTCCGATATGGGCATTCGAGTTCACCTATCAACACCAATTCATGCTGGCCTGCTTTATGGTCCTGCAACTGGCAACTGTCTGATTTGCCATGGTGGTCATTAATTCTGATGATATCCCTCACTGCCTTCTGAAGCCTCTCTCTCACCATAATTCCTACATCATTTCTAGCCTGTCCCCCTTCTGAATAGTAGAGTCTGGAACCCAATGTCCAGCTTCCTCCATATCCTAATGGATTCCACTTCCAAGCTGCATCCCAGTAGGTTGGCTTTACATCCAGCTTTCATTCAACAGAGCACTCCCCCAGGCTGGGCAACTAGACACCAGCCAGAGCTTTCCCCCAAGCTAGGCAACTAGATACCAGCCAGCCAGTAGCTTATTGGCCCAGTGCTGCTGGGCACACATTGGCCAATAGGGGCACATATACCCCTCCCACCATTAGCAAGGGTCCCTCACATAGGTCAGGTCCTCAACCCACACTCATAACTACCCATGCCCATTTTGGCGACATTAGTCAACATGACCTACAGCCATATTTTTAGACCCTCGAGTAGCTAGTCCTTACCCAGCGCACAGTCTGTGATCCATGTTCTCTTATCTTGAGGATACTGCACAACACAGTAGATGCCCAAAGCAGTTGGTTTATACAACTCTTCCCCCTATAGGGCACCATGAAGAGTCTGTCCTGCTGCCCACAGCTCCATTCATTAGCAGTTTTGAGATGGAAGCATTCAGCATGTTTTTCAGATGTGGGAGAAACCCCACAGAGACACAGGAAGAATATTCAAACTGCAAAACAGACATCAGTCAGAATCGAACCTTGTACCTTGTGCATGGGAGGCAAAGACCTTAATATTTATGCCATCTGGTCTCTTTTGCATTACCTTATACTAATTAATTACTACTTGAGCCCTATGTCTTCTCTTCCCTATGTCTTTGCATGGTATTTGTATATGATTCTAAAACATTTTACTTTATTCAGAGATCACATTACTTTTAAAAGGTTCCAGTGCTACTCTTTTTATTTTCTGAAGAAGTTTCTCATTCAGGAGAGACGAAAATGTGTCTTGTGCTAATAAACTTGTTATACGTTAATACGCTTATTTTAAACTCATTACTGTGTGTTTCTGCTATATTACTGGCTGCCTATCTCCTTTCGACAATTTTGGTAGTTTTAATTCTTGTTGTTCTGGAGGGGGAATGATGGTTAAGGGTGTTTAAAAAGGTAGTCTTGAAATATAGTACAGCTTCATCAAGAGGTAGGTTTTTTAGGAGGGTCCAGTTGCACATTTTTAGGTCGTTTATAAAGTTGGAGCGGTTAAAGTGTTTTTGTTTCTAATTAGGTGCATAGATATTTGGGTCAGTTGTGGTGATTTTGATCTGAGTAAGAATGTGGCTTGGTGGTCATTCAGGGTGTCTGGTAGACACCCTGCTAGGGATATCAGTGATGGATGGGATACAAGTATCCAATCTAGAGTGGACTGGTGTTTGGGTTTCTTGTCTGTTCTTGTGGGGGGAAGTGATGAGTTGGGTTAGGCCATGTAGGTTAATATGGGAGAGTGGGTTATGACTGGAACAGTTTTGCCAGTCAGTACTAAGGTCTCCTAATACTATGCTTTCCTGGGGGAGGGAGTTAGATATCCATTCTGGCACTTTTTCTATAATGGAGATATTGTTGCCTGGAGGGATGTAACATCCTATGATGTTGATGTGTTTACTATCGTTAAGTTTTAGTTTTGTTAGAGTTAGTTCAACTTTATTGAGGTCTGGGGTTGCTTTTTTATTCATTCATACAGTCACTACTGGGAATCCTAGGGATCACAATGTAACTTATTAATAGCAATTTTATTTTTACCACTTTTTTGCAGTTTTATGCAGAGCAAGACTGGAGAATGTCTTAAGCCATTCACTCCATACTGGAAGTCACTACTACCCTCCACATTCTATTGGTTAAAAAGGTCTTAATTTTCAATGAATGTATAAAAGAAGGCTACCTAAAAGCAGTATACTAGTAAGTTAGCTTCTCACTGAAGGATCATCCGAAGGAAGTCTCATGATCTCTCATTTCATGCACCCTGTAGATTTAGAGCTGAAAGCTGGGTCCGGGACAGGGTGCATGAACTCCGAGATTGCACTACAGTGAGGAAAGGGTTGAATGTCTCAAACTGCACTGTACCTTGATCTCTGTGCAGTACTTTGAGTTCATATCAGTGAATGCACAGTAGCAATCACTGATATGAACTTTCGAACATGGAATACTCAGCAACACGGAAAATCAAACATCTGTTTTTTTTTATTTTCCATCTTTAGAGCATCTCCTTTCGTCTTTTTTCTTAGTAAACTTATGTGTGGGCATTGCCGAAATAGGGGTGAAGGGGGTTGTCTCCCTGTAAAAACATATGTTTTTAGTATTTGCATGTTTTCCTTGTGCATGGATAGTGCCCTGTTGACATTTGCATTGTTGACATTTTGCTGTCAACATTATGGACATCAACATTCTGGTGTTTAGATTAAAGTTAATATTTATATGCTTATGGTACACCCACCAAAACTGCAGATAAATCCAATGAAAGACTTTTTAACCCCTATATGAGGGCTTTACCTCTCCTTACTTATATGGACTGACTCCATAGTTATGCTGTCTCAAGGAAAAGGGAGGACACCAAATACAAGTAAAACATAGGTTGCACAATTACAGTGTCGTGGTAGAGGCAATATGCATGTGACAAAACCAGTGAGGTGAATCTTTAACATGTTTGACTTATCCAATATTCTTATGGAGAGTCTGCATTTGATAGCCCATAGATCTCCAAGAAAGGTGTTAATAATGTGGTTCATGAGATGTCATTAGGATTATTTCCATTTTTTTTGTATTTTCAGAGGTTTTTGTAGAGTACGTCCGGCAATAATAAGACAGCTTTAAATTTTGGGGAGTGATGGATAGGTACCTCACGCAAGAGATAATAAGAAGAATAGAGTCTGCTGACAAGTGTCACTTAAGCCTGTCATTGTGTACTGTGTATCTGAATCTGGTTTAGTGTAGAATCTGAAGAGAGGAGGATGTAAAATCTTTGTCTCTGAAGAGGAGATGTATGTTGCGATGCCTTTCTTATTTCAAAGAATGATAAAGAGATAGGATGGATTTTACAGGAAGTAAAATAATAGTGTCGGAGGCAAAGGGTACGTTGTTGGCCAAGTTACAGTGGCTTCAGATTTTTTTGGATATAGTTTGGGTTAGGAGTGACTACAGTGCAAAAAAGAAGATAGAAGGAATCTTGGAGCACAGGACTTACTGTGGCCTGGGGTTTTCTCTGCAGTTTTACTGCCTTCTCTTCTGTTGATCTGTAGCTCAATTTTTGCACAGACATATCTGATCTTGCCAATGTGAGGAAGCAGCGTGGGATCTATGAGAATATGAGTGATAACTCCCAGTGAGAATATGAGTGATAATTCCTGATGAGAATTTGAGTGATAATTCCGAATAATTTGTGAAGAAATGACAGTTGTGTAGGATTTCTTGAGAGGCTCATCTTGGGATTTATATAAAAAAGTGTGTTTTGTCATTTTGTAATTCTTTCTTGGAGGAAGGAGAAGGCATGCAAAGCATTAAGGACGGTGACAATGAAAGATCTGAATAAAATGCAAGCTGATTTTGGGTTGATAGCAAGAGCTGAGTCAAACAGGTAATCATGTTGTTTGAGAGGAAAATTGAGAAAGTTTGCATGAAGGCTGTAATGTGGTGCTAAAGACAAGTAGAAAGGGTTGTCAATATCCACAGCAATCGCTTTCTAAATAACTTGTTCAGTGTATTACGCTTTTCCATCAATACACTAAAAATCATTCCAACAGAGGACTGGCCCAGTTCTCAACAAATCAAGAGCACATTTCAACAGATTCAGGGACAAATGCAGAAATGATCAGGGGCAATCAGGTACACGTTTAAAAATTAATACTATTAACCTGAGGTATTGACAGAATAAGACAAATGTGAATTAATATACATTTTCTGGAGTAAAATAAGTTTAATTATTGTAGTGGTTTCTTGGTGCATTAAAATCTTCTTTTGAACTTCAATCTTTTATAAGACCTTATCCAAGATTTTAATCCAAATGTAGGACTTTCTATGAGAAGTCATTTTGACCTGATTTTATCCAGACTTATAGGTTCATAGGTTCATAGGTTTATACTAGGCTATCTGCCCTAAGGCATTTATAAGCCTAGCCCAAAGTTTTGTGGCTTACGCCACCCCTTATATGAAAAAATACTGTACCCATTAGTTTGTTTTGCCTCTGTCCAGCAGTGACACAGAGATGATTCCCGGGGTAAACCTACGATCTCCCATCCACAGGTCAAGATTTCTCTTGAACAGAGCCAGCGAGGTGCTCTGCCTCACATGGACCGGGATTTTATTCCACAGCATAGGGAGTCTCTGAGTGATAAATCTATCCCTCCAGCACATCCTATTTATATCCGTGCTAAGGTTTAAGTCGCTTGCTCTAGTGGTTTTGGTGGATTTGGATTTTTTGAGGTGGAGCATGTCCATTAATTCCGGGTTGGACATGGCCTTGTATGTCAGGCACATGTCACCTCTGAGCAGACGGTATGCGACTGAACAGAGCTGGAGTTTCTTCAATCTGGCAGCATATGACAGATTTTGGAGTCCCTTTATCCTTTTGGTGAGGAACTTTTGGGGTCTTTCCAATTGCTGCAGATGTCAGGTGAGATACATCCCGAATGGGGCATTGTACTCGATCATTGGTCTGATAAGTGAAGAGTACAGGGGAACAATGACCTCACTAGATCTGGATGTGAATCCCTTCATGATCAGGTGGGCAATGTAGAAGGTCTTTCTAACCACTTTAGCAACATGAGTGTCAAAAGAAAGGCCACTGTCAACCTGGGTCCCCAGGTCCCTGATAACCTCTTCTGTGCTTAGTGGATTGCCACCTATATGGTAGCTTGGGGTTACCTTGTTTTTCCCGAAGGGTATGACTATACATTTTTTGGCGTTTAACTTCAGGCCATGGCTCTGGCACCAGCTATCTGTTTCCGTGAGTCCCTTCTGAAGGATATCCGTGTCCGATGCACTTTCCACTATGGCGCCCAGTTTGCAGTCGTCTGCAAACTTTGTCAGCCAAACTCCTCCTATGTTGGCCTGTACTTCTGAGAAGTAGATGCCGAACAATAGGGGGCCAAGGACCGAGCCCTGTGGGACACCACTTGTGACCGGCTTGGAGTCTGACATAGCGCCAGCAACTCTAACACTGTGGGTTCTGTCCTTAAGCTAGTTTGCAACCCATCTTGCGACATATGGGTTTACATTTAAGCTGGTAAATTTTTCTACAATACCTGAGTGGGTTATTGTGTCAAAAGCCTTTGCAAGGTCAAGGTAGGCTGTATGGACTGCCTTTCCCTCATCAATGGCCTTGGTGACTGTTTCGAAGAAGTCAACCAAGTTCAAAAGGCATGATCTGCCCTTGACGAAGCCAAACTGGGTCGGGTCCAATGTCTGCAAGTCCCCTATATCTTTGTTTATGAGCTCCATTATGATCCTCTCCATAGCTTTGCAGACTAGACTTGTTAAGCTTATGGGGCGGTAATTACCAGGGTCCGTAGAGGCACCGCCTTTGTGGAGTGGGACCACAGTTGCCGTACGCCACTCCTTGGGCACGTATCCTGTGGTAAGGCTGAGATTAAACAGCTGCCTTATGTGCGGGTTTAATTCCTCATTTAGCTCGTAGCACACAGCCGGGGACACCATCCGGTCCCATTGATGCTGTGTTTTTAGCTTTAGAGACAGCAGCTTTCACCTGCGCATTTGAGATGTCTGGGAGGCTACACTCCACTGGGATAGTTATCTCTCCTTTAGGGGGGGAGAGGGGGGTGAAGTTTGCACTGAACCTGTCTGCCAGTATGTTGGCAATGTCTGTGGGTTCAGTGATTTTTGTATCATTTTGGACTAATTCTGAGCATATCTGGGAGTTTCCACCCAGGTTCCTAACATAGCTGAAAAAGGCCTTATGATTGTCCTTTGAATCCATGGCAGTGCTCGTATTTTTTTACTAATAATGATCAGGGGTGACTTCCCTTTTATGGATTTTGTTCTATCATGTAATAGCTTTCTCTTCTTATTGTAAAGTTTGTTAATGGCTGGGGTCCACCAGACTGGACGTTTGCCCTTTGTGGAAAGAGTCTTGGTTTTATTTGGGATTGCCTGATCCATGCAGTCCTGGAGGTGTTCATAGAAGGCATTTGTAAGAGCTTCCGCAGCTTGGGTTGTGGTTTCCACTGGCTCAGGGGCCTTGAAGGATACCACACCAGTCTTGAGTAGTGTGAAGTTTGCTTTAGAGAAGTCCTGTCCTTCCTTCTCTAGATTGAGAATGTTTTCGAATTGTGCATTCATTGTTTAGGGTCTCTTAAAATCAGATAGTACTAATATGCCAGCATTCATAACTTCTACTTTTTCTTCAAAAGAACACTTTATATTGTATATGTATTTTTTATATATAGATATATATATATATATATATATATATATATATATAGTATGAGTATAGACACACACACACACACACACACACACATATAGATATATATATATATATATATATATATATATATATATATATATATATACACTCACACACACACACACACACACACACACACACACACACACACACACACACACACACACACACACACACATATTTGAGTGTTTTGGGTGTTTGTTTTCAATGCACTGTGCTCCTTTTTTTGTTTTGATTTACATCTGTTTGGTATACTGTCTGTATGAATTTTCATAAGCTAAAAATCTGACCTACTTTGTCACCAAGTTCAAGTGGAGTCAAGAACTGAGGCCATTGGATAGAAAATGCTTCTTAAATCTGGTGCAAAGATGACAGCTAGATCAATTGAGGTTAGCTGCTATGATAGTCAGCCTTGGTAAACTTTTGCAGAGCAATAACAATAAAAGAAGGTACTGAAAAATGTTTTCGATGTGCCTACAAGCTGTAGAGGTCCCTTTTGAAGATCAGCTGACAAGGGAAGTACTCATATGTCAGTGATTTTTATCTTCCTGAGATGAAGAAGCAGCATGTCTTTGGCAACAAAACTGGAGGCACGGTATCTTAAACTAAAGACATGGAGATTAGCATACCCTACGGCGGAAATACTGATATATATTTATCCAGGGTGAAGATTTAACATCTCATTTCACAGCGAATTGGAGGTATTAAAACATGCAAACTTTGAGATGGAGAAGAAGAAGCTATATATGTGCCACTATAAGTATTGCTTACAGTGTGCAAGAAAAGATACCCTTTTAACAGCAGCAATGTCTAAATGATTGGAAATATGTTCAATGCATAAGGTTAAATACTGCACTGAGTATTACATATGTTGTATTTATATAATATAGTGTACAAAAATATCTCCATCATGGAAAAGTATGATTTTTTAATTGAAGATTGTTTATGGCACACTTCATTTAATTGCTGCAGTGAAACATTTATTTATGCATTTATTTACATTTGTTTACCATGAAAGTACGACTGGGCACAGATGCCCTTTTACAGTGAAGGCCCAGGGAGAAAAGTTCCTAGGTATCATATTTAATGCAATCAATACTTACAATAACAACTTTTATAATGTAGTTTCAATGAATACATAGCATAAAAATCAGCATAATAAAATGTATAGTGATAGTCACAAACATTGTATTAACAAGCCTTGCACTGAGACTTTACAGATAGAAATACAGTGAGGTATAAGCAAGTCTGAATGTTAACAGAGAAGTGGTGATGGAATAATAATTTGGTTGTGCTAAGTAGAAGTAGGTATAGTAGTTTACGAAGTACAGTAAAGGGAGGTATTACAAGGGGATAAGCAGGTTAAGTGATTTAGTGCTTTAAAGAGAGGTATAAGAAAGGTGATGTGTTAGAGTGCTATGTTCCAAATGAGAAACAGGGACAAAGCCAGGAGGCAGAGAGGAAGTATTTTAGTAATGGTTTGAAAAGATGAAGGTGTGATAGACCTGATTGATATAGCAATTGTATTCCTAGTTCTAGCTACCCTATTGGAATAAAGATTGACCCCAGCATCCCTTACTGATTTGTAAATGGTAAGCAGATGTTTATTATTTGATTAAAGGGGACAGTTTGTAAGTTAGTATTGGAGAAGAGGTCTAATTACTGGGTAGGTGGATGGGGTATGGATGATCTTATGGGTTAAGGTGAGCTGAGTATAAGACAAGTGGTGAGGAAGTTCAAGCCATTTAAATGTTGTTAGTGCTAAACAGTGGTAGATCTGGTAAGATTTCTTGCAAGCAAATCTGACAAATTTTTAAAGCACTGCTCAAGTTTAGAATTAAGTGAGGCTTGTAAGTTGGCCATGATATGGGGCTACATATAGGAGGGAGGGTAAGAGGTAAGTGGTAGCTAGACTTACCATTGCAGAATCTGTAAGGAATTTTTTTACTTTATATAGGGTGCCTAGGTTTTGGTGGGTTTTCTTGATGCTGATGTGGCTATGTAAGCCACATTTAAGATGGTTGTCGATTGTCATGTCAGGTAGTTTTGTATATGGTGTAACTTCAATCATTTTATTATTTAAGGAAGACATTTTAAAGTTGTTTTTTTTTCTTTGAAATGAGATTTCAGAAAAAAGAGACGTAATTAATTTTTTTGTGTGATTTAGTAGCAGGTGATTATCCTGTAGCCAACTTTCAACAGAGTCAAAGGCTTCTTGAGTAATTCTCTGAAGATGTATTAGGCAGTTTGAAATGCATATTAGGGCTGAATCATCAGTGTATTGTATTAGGAAAGCTTGCTGAGAGGATTTATGTCAATTGTTAGTGAATATATTGGCACAGCAGATAGCATTGTTGCTTCACAGCAAGAGTTTTCACAGTTCGATTCTTGGCTGGGGTGCCTTCTGTGTAGAGTCTTCATATCTTCCTTGAGTTTGTGTGGGCTACCTCTTGGTGCTCCAGTTTCCTCCCACATTCCAAAGATTTGCAGTAGGTGACTTGGACAGTAAATTGGCCATAGGTGTGAGTGTGCATGTGAGTGTGTTTTGTGGAAGAACTACCACGGCAGGGATAGCCACCTGGCAGTGTAAACCTTGGCTCTAGAGAATTGTCACTGTTGAAATACCCCAGCCCCATGTGCAAAAATGGGAAGAAGATATTATAGATGGATGGATATTAAAGAGTAGAGAGCTGAGAATGGAGCCTTGTGGAAGGAAGAGAGAAAACAGTGGGGAGCCATTTAACAGACTGGTATCTATAGGTTAAGTACTTGTTAATCCAAAAACTCCTTACTGCAGCAAAAGGAAGGTCCCAGCAAGCCAAGCACAAGCCCACAAAAAGCCAAGGCATAGTTAGTAGCTAAGTCCACAATACGAACACTTCTTTATTTAAAAACAGCAAACAGCAAAAATAACGTAAAGCGCTTTTCGTCTCACTGGTAGTGAGACTTCCTCAGACAAAGTTTCAGGTGTAAAGCAACTCTTTAAATACCCTACCCAATGTCTAATTAACACTCCTTCAATTAATTCATTGAATTAATACCAACTATTTCAACGTGATAGCTTTGCAATTCAGTATCAAACAGTACTGCAATCCTGTTTACATTCACATTTCCAAATGCAATGCTTCAGTCAATAATCTCAACATTCTACTCTACTACAACAGCTTTAAACCTAAGGTTCTAACAAACCTTCACTAAAACATTAAATCCATATTCAATTTAGTATAATTTCAAACCTTTACAGACAGCTGGAACCATAACTAGTTAAATGCAGTCCGTTACAACTGATACATTCGCAGACTGAAATAAAACAGTTGATGTTACCTGTCTGTCTATACTCGGTAGTAACCAACATTCTTTTGATAATTACAATATCCAAATTGGAAAAATTTTTTTTGTCCTTTAGTCATAAAAAGTAGTTGAACTGTTTCTATCATTGTTAACTAATTGTTACAATTCACCTCCACGTTGTCAGTTATGAGTATACGTAACGTATACGCACTGTGTAGTGGAGTCTGCATTTGAAGCAACAGTACTGTACTTAATAAGCTCCACTGTAATGTATTCCACACAAACACTGAAAGCCTGAATAGCGGCATGGTCAATTAAACCTGTAGCAGGCGGGTGTTCTAAAGTGTTTCACACTTTAAAATAAAATCCTATGCCAATGTTAAAAGCTCTTAAACTTCCAAATATATTAAAAATGTTAAAAATGTACATAAAGACCCCTTCAACTACACATAAACATGCGACTGCACATAAGTAAATATGTCCTACAGACGTTAAAAATTAACACTTACAATTCAACCATAGTGATATAGAAAATGTTCAAAAATGTCAAGAAATAATATAAATATGTTTGCTGAATAAATGTATTGGACCTAGTCCCCAATCCCTAAGAAAGGTGTCCCCTCAGCTGTTGATCTCCGTCATCTTGCTAGACTTTTCAGTTTTAATATACATTTGATTGAATAATATTCATTCAGTCCTGGGTAGTGGCAGGCTCTGGTCCGTATTTGCCACATTAATTCTAGTTTTTCCAACATCAAAGATCTAGGACCTCCTCTCATCTTATCCACCTTAATTGAGTCTATAGCTCTAAATTTAAATGAATGTGTAGGACAGTCTAGGGTATGTTTAGCAATTGCGCTGTCTTGTTTCAAGGTTCGGTTGCTGTAAAGATGTTCATACACCTTTCCTTAAATTTCCGGTCTGTTTTCCCCTATGTAGAAAACAGGGCAATTCTGGCAGCACGCCAAATAAACCACACCTTTTGTATTACAATCAAATCTCTGTGGGATCATATAATCCACCCCTCTGATGTTGAATCTTTTCCCTATGTCCATGTATGGACAATATGTACATCTATCACATTTGGTCATATCTACTTTTACTATCCTTTGCCTATTTTCTTTCTTTTGTGATAATAAACACTTAAGGTTGTTACCCTTCTAAACACTGCTTTAGGGGGATCTTTCAGTTTACAGGTCAATACAGCATCTGATCTAATAATCTCCCAGTTTTTGTAGATGATCTCTCTGATGTTATAACCATCCAAGCTGAACTTCATGATTAGGTTGACCCCAACCAAAGAAGCTTTTTCTGTGATTTTATCACTAATTTGGGAGTCCTGTTGACCTAATTCCTGTATGTCAAACAGGATGGGTTGATAAAGGCCTCTCGATCTTTTCCCTTTTACCTCCTCGGTTAGTTCCCTGATCAGTTGGGTGGGATATCCTCTTTGGAGAACATGTTTCCTAACCTATCACATTCTCTTGAAAAATCATCTTCCCTAGTCATCATGCGGGCAGCCCTGACTAATTGTCCTTTTACTACAGACCTCCTTTGGACCAAAGGGTGGCAGCTAGTAAAATGAAGGAAGGCATTAGAATATGTGTCTTTTCTATAGATGTTTGCAAAATATCTGTTTTTATGTAAGTCCTTACTCAATAAGACATCCAAATAAGCAATGTTAGTTTCATAGATTTTCCGCCTCTTTTACTTTCCCATCTATCAGTATAAAAATGTCGTCCAGGTACCTAGTATAAAATTGGATTTTATTTATAATATTAGGTACCTTGAACACAAATTCCCTCTCCCAATATGCCATGATCAAATTAGCAAAGCTAGCTCCGCATGGTGACCCCATGGCTATGCCTGTTGTTTGGGCATCGAATTTTCCACTAAATGTAATGTAGTTGTTTGATAAAACCAGTTCTACCATTTTTGCCAAGAGACTAATTTCATCATTAGATGCTCCTAGCTCATGTAGTAGCAATCTAAGCCATTCAATCTCTTCCACATGCGGGATAGACGTGTAAAGATCCTTCACTTCAGTTGCCAAGAAGTTCAGATTATGTCTGAACTTCAACTTTTGTATGTTAGCTAAAAATGACCAGGAATATTTACAAACCTGTGGCTGTGACGTTACATATTTTTTCAACTAAAAGTCTATGTATTTTGCACAAGCGTATGTTATACTTCCCCTATCATCCACTAAAGGTCTCATTGGGGGATCATTAATGCATTTATGGATTTTGGGGATCCCAAATAGGATTGGAATTCTGGGGGCTGCCATGCTAATATAATTGTAAATGTCTACATCAATTCTGGCCTCTATAAACAGTTCTTCTATTAGTGACCGAATCCTCCCATAGGCCATGTTTAGTTTGTTACGTGACACTTCTCTATAGGCATCTGTTCGTATAATTTTCTCTATTCTTGATTGATAATCATTGTTATTCATTATAACTAGCCCTCCACCCTGTACTTGTTAAACCATAGTAGTGTGGCTTGTGATAACCCAAGGGAAGACATTTGGTAGAGGAGTTTTTGGTGAGAGACTAGATCAAAGGCTTTAGAGGGGTCAAGGAATATAGAGGAAACAAGTTTACCCTCGTTGATGGCTTTGTTAGTATCTGAGAAAGTTAATAAGGCTGTGGTAGTGCTATGGTGGGGTCTAAAACCATGCTGCATGGGGGTCAGGACCTTTTCCTGAAGAATATATTGAAGAAGTTGCTTGTGCATACACTTTTCCAGAATTTTTGACAACGGGGATAATATGGCAATAGGTCTGAAATTGGCCATATCAGATGGGGTTCCTCTTTTATGAAAGGGGATGATGAAGAATTTTATCCACAGAGAAGGAAGTATGATTCCTTGATAGATCTGTTAATTACAGGAGGCACAGGGCAGACTGTAGTACTGGCAGCCTGCTTGAGGTATTCTGCTGGGAAATTGTGTACTGAAGGAGAACAGGTTTTCAGTTTAAGAAGTAGCAATTTGATGTAAGAGGTTAAGCCGTGTTTGCTGTTTGAAAAGAGTGCTATTGTTGGTAGGAAAATGTTTAGTAAGGGTTTTAATGCTTTTATAAAATTTGTATTAAATTGAGCAGCTATTTCACAGGGAGTGTTATTTGGGGTAGGATTAGAATTGGTGGATGTTCCAAGGTGGAGTATATTATTAAAAGAAGACTGGAATTTTTTAGGGTTGGAAGATTGGTTTAGTAAGGGGTTACTGAAGTAGATTTTCTTGTCTGCGATAATCTTTTAGTATGGTTACATAGTAATTTAAAGTGTTGCGGGTTTGGGGGATCTATATTTTAGCCATTCTTTCCTTGCCCTATCTCTTTCATACATTAGGTGCCTGCTTTGAGTGGATAACCAAGGCATATGGGTATTCTTTATTCATTTTGCCTAGTTGGAGATAAACTATTGGAGATTTTCATGAAAAGTGAGTTAAATTTGTGAACAACTTCATTGAGTGGAATATATTTCAGGACAGACCAGTTAAAGGAGCTTAGAATTCTGGTAAATGTATCAGGGTTAAAATTAGTGAGGTTTCGGGAAGTTCTAAGTGTTGTTTGACATGATAGTTACTGAGTCTATTTGAATATACAAGGAGGTGATAACTGATGGAATTAGATTGGGTGCCACTGCAGACATATTTAGTGGAATCAGACAGGAAAATAATTTAAGCTGTTTGGGTGAGTTTGAAATAGGTGGGTTGGGTTTGATGGTTTTGGTGGTGGTGGTGTGGTCTTTGTTTTGGAAAGAGATGGGTGGGCTGAGTAGGAGCAGGGTTAGCTTGGGATGAGTTTTGGAGGCTAATGGAGAGTCATAATGAGAGGAGGGGTCAGAGATGAGATGAATAGCCCCACAGAGTGGTAAGAGGGAGAAAATTTGATATGTTTGGTTTGCTTGTTTTGGTTTAACTGTAGCAGTTAGATTTATATTGGTGTGGTAGGTGTGAGGATTTAGTAATTTAAATTTGAAATAAAGATTGGGTGAGTCTTTGTATATACTAGAAGTAATCAGTGGTGAAGTGATTTGAATGGTTAGAGGTGGAGCACATAGTAAGAGAAATGTGTACAAAACTGAGTGATGTATGGTAAGTTGTAAGGTGATACAACAGCAAGTATAGGGGTGCGGTAATATTTAAGAGAAGCATGATATGTAGCTTTGTAGAGAGGTATGTCAGAGAAAGAGGAGCTAGACACGGGGGTATGAATGTAGGAGGGGTAGGAATAGATAGCTGACTGAGGTGGATGCTATAAGTTGTGGTCAATTTGGTTAGTTAGTAAATATAAGAGAGGAAAAACAGTTAAATGCTGCTACTCCTGGTAACTACATGTTGTAACTATATGTTTGTAGCCTTGCAGTATATTTATGTAACTATGTGGGTATGATCTATGCATATGTAACTATAAATAACTGTATGTAACTATATGTTTGTAGCCTTGTACTATGTTTATGTAACGTTGTTGTTATGATCAATGTTTATGTTTATGTGGAGCTTTTCTTCCTGGGTCTCCATTGAAAAAGGGCCTCGGCCCAGCTGGACTAACCCGGTCAACAAATGTCAAAGCAAGGAATAAATAAATACATAAATAAATAAATAAATGCTGACTGATGGTTTAGGAATTGTGTGTATGTGTGTGTTCTTGTGCTCAGGGTATGTCTCTATTTAATTGTATGCCTTTAAGGGAGTGGGAAGTAGGTGGAGTTCTGAGTGGGGAACAGGTCCTATAAATGTAATGCCATGAGATGTGACTGGGGAATCAAGGGTGAGAACAGACCGCAGTGGTAAACAGCTCCAACACCAGCAGGAGTTGTCTTTATCTGTTATGCTGTCAGTAGAACAATTTTATGTAATAGTAACATTAATCTAACACATGCTTTGAAAGCATAAGGGATATGCTACTCCAGTCTGACATTACAGTAGAGCTGTTTACTAGGAGTAAAGGACTGTAAAACAGCATAAATCTATTGGTGAGTTTTCCTCAGATGGTTACAGTTTCAAAGCAAATTGAGTGCAGGAAAGTTTACAGAGAGAAGAGAGAAGTGGAACAAACTAAGTTTGGCTGAGAGGGTGGCAGCAACAGTATAACCAAATATCTGAAGGAGAAAAAAGGCCAGACAGTAATGTGATAAATATTGTTAAAGGTTGCAAGCATGGGTTCTGTGGTAGGACACTGCACTCTCTCTACTATTATAAGAAGACGGATGATATCAAGTAGACCAGCAATCTACTATAAACCTTATGTGAATCACACAGTAGCCCTAAACAACATCACAATGGTACACTCCGAGTTCCCTGCTGAAATGTACATGTGTGGCTGAGCTCAGAACTCAGAATGTGTGAGCAGCAGCCAAGCTTCTTTTGTTTTTTTGTTAGCAGAAATGATGATGTTTCAGAAAGAGAGAGAGAGTCTTGAATTATTGCTTCGTTATATATGTTTGCATAGGTTCATAGGTGTGTACTAGGCTAACGGCCCTGTAGCCTATATAAGCCTAGCCCAAGAAGATTCCCTGGCATCATGCCACCCAAAGTTAGTTCCCAGTGCCCCTGTCAAGCAAGGCCACTGAAGTGATCCCTGTGGTGAACTTCTAATTGCCATTCCACTCATCAAGATTTCTCTTCCAGAGTATGTGAAGTCTCTGGATTAGGAACCTGTCCCTCCAGCATGTCCTGTTTATTGTGGTAATAAGGTTTAGGTCCCTGCAGCATGTGGCACAGAGGGATAGGGATTTCTTTCGGTGTAGCATATCTAGGAGCACTGGGTCAGACATGGCTTTGTAGGTCAAGCAGAGATCGCCTCTAAGTAGGCGTTAAGAGACCGTGTATAGCTGGAGTTTTTTGAGTCTGTCCATATAGGGCATGTCTCTAAGGCCTAAGATCCTCTTAGTGAAGTATTTGTGTGGCCTTTCCAGTTGTTGTAGGTGTCTAGTGAGGTACATACCAAATGGAGTGTTGTATTCTATAATATGTCTAATGAGGGACAAGTAGAGAGGGATTATGACCTCTTTCTTCCTGGATGAGAAACCTTTTGTAATGAGATGTGCCACATAGAAGGACTTTCTGACTACAATGGCAATGTGGTTATCAAAGGACAGGTTGCTGTCAACCTGTGTCCCCAGGTCTCATCACACCTTTGGTGTTTAGTGGACTACCACCTGTGTTACCAAAGGGAATGACAGTGCACTTTTTGGCATTGAGCTTAAGGCCATGGTTCTGGCACCAGTCACTGGTGTCAGTGAGGCCTTTTTGTAGAATGTCTACATCAGTTGGAGACTCAATAATGGCTCCTAGTTTGCAATCATCTGTGAACTTGGTCAGCCAGAGTTCCTTTGTGTTGGCTTGAACTTCAGAGAAGTAGATGCCAAACAGGAGAGGACTTAGGACCGATCCCTGTGGGACACCACTTGTAACTGGCTTATAGTCTGATTTGGAGTCTGCTACTTTCACAGTGTGGGTTCTTTCAGTGAGCCACTTGGCAACCCGTCTTATGACATAGGGGTTTATGCCTAGTTTAGTGAGTCTATCTATGATTCCTGAGTGAAAGATGATGTTGAAGGGCTTGGCAAGATCTAGGTAGGCTGTGTGAACTACCTTGCCCTCATCCACAGCTCTGGTGACAGACTCAAAGAAGTTTATCAGGTTGAGCAGGCATGATCTACCTTTCACAAACCCAATCTGCATAGGGTCCAGACTTTGGAGATTCCCTATGTCCTTATTTATAAGGTCCATGATGATGCGTTCCATAGCCTTACATATCAGACTCATCAGACTAATGTGGCGGTAGTTCCCAGTATCTGTAGTCGCTCCCCCTTTGTAGAATGGGATGACCATTGCACTGCACCATTTATTAGGAATAAAGCCTGAAATGAGGCTGTGATTGAACAGGGTACTCAGGTGTAGTGCCACTTCACTTTGTAATTCATGTAGAACACAGCCAGGGATATTATCATGTCCCATGGAAGCAGTATTCTTGGCTTTGGACAGTGCATTCTTTATCTGTTTAGCTGTGATAATAGGGACTTAGCATTCCTCAGGTATTGTGATAGGCCCTTTAGGGGGTGAAAGGGGGGTAAAGTTCTCCCTGAACCTGTCAGCCAATATGTTGGCAATATCAGTTGGTTCTGTATATGTATTGTCATTGTGCTGTAACTCAGAGCAGATCTGAGTATTGTCATGTAGATTCTTGACATAACTATAGAATGCCTTGTGTTTGTCTTTAGAATCTGCAGCAATTTTGTTTTCATAGCTTAGCTTTAGGGGATGTGATGATGGATCTCAGTTTTTTGCTGAGGCTAACAAGGGAGTTTTTCCAGTCTTGGGAATTCACCTTTTTCTGCAACAGGTTTTCCTTCTGTTGTAGAGTTTGTTTATGGTCGGGGACCACCAGATTGGCTTCATATTTTTGGAGGAGAGCGTCTTGGTTCTGTTTGGTATGGCCCATTCCATGGACTTGTGTATGTGCTCATACAGTGCATTGGTGTATGCTTCAGCAGTCAGGCACCTAGTTTCCATTTGCATGGGTGTCGTGAAGGTAGCCACCTCTGTTTTTGAAGCCCAAAATTGGCTTTGGAGAAGTTTTTTACGGTGGTTTCCTTTAGGGGGGATGTGGGTGGGATTTGGATATCCATGGTGATTAGCTTGTTATCAGATCTGACCAGGGAGGAGTTGATTACTGGTGTAGAGCAACAGTCGCCCATGTTAGTAATGACCAGGTAAAGGATGTTTCTACCCCTGGTGGGGCTAAGAATGAGTTGGTCCAGGGCAGTGGAATTAATGAATTCCAGAAAATGCTGAGCAAGTGTATTGGTACATGAATAATTTTCCCAGTTAATGGAGGGGTAGTTAAAGTCTCCCAGTATAAGGGTATTGGGTTGTACCCTAATATTTTCCAGTGTGTTTAGGAATGTGGAGTGGGAGTCTTGGGACATGGTGGGAGATCTATAGCAGGCTCCAACCTGGATTGCAGTTTTACCCAGCGTTAGTTGTACCTGAAGTATCTCTGATGTGTTATGTTGGGCTACTAGTCTGGAGGTGTGCATATCCTTTATGAATATGGAGACACCACCACCTTTAGTGCTTCAGTCCAGATTTAGGGGCTTAAAAGTGTGGTATGAATTATAGCCTGGTACTGCCGGGGTGTTCTCCAGAGCCTTGAACCAGGTCTCAGTCACTGCACAGATGTTGATGTTCTCCATTTTAAGGAGTGTTTCGAGTGAGTGAATTTTGAGATTTAGACTTCTAGCACTGAGTAGCATAACCTTCAGATTTTGTTTGCTTGTAGCTGTTATGGTGGTAATTTTATCTTCAGAACATTGCCTAAAAAAGGCACTATAAGGGTGGCAAGAGCCTTGGCCAGTATCCGTAATCCCTGAGGTGACAGGTGCAGGCCATCTCTGGCGAAGCATAGAGGTCTGTCGATCATGTCATCTCAGGCAGACAGATACTAGATCCCCTTAGAATGACACCAGAAACTTAGCCAAATGTTGAAGTCAATCATTTTCTGCTTGTACTGTGGTATCATTCTGGGTGACGATAGGATGCTACTCAGAGCTACGGTCATACCTGCCTGGGCTACAAGATCCAAGAGCTCCTCTAAGTCTCTTTTCATTTAGTCTAGGGAGGTACATCTCAGGTCATTCACACCAACATGGACAATGACAGAGCTATATTTGTACCTGTTGTGGAGTGACCTAAATGCATGCATTATGTGGCGGATCCTGGCACCTGACAGGCAGCTGACCATAGCTTTCTCCTTATTCAACCTAGTGAGTGGGACATCAGTGTGCCTTACTATTGAGTCACCTATGACTAGTGTATTGGGTAAGTTGTTTTGCCTTATAGGCTTTGGTTGAGTGGCACACTGTTTATGTCAGCTATGTGTCTCATGGTTTGTACTGGGATGTGGTGGTTCTTTGTATTTCTGCCTCGGAGGTCTCTGTTGTTTGGGCAGATTTTTATTGAGAGCCTCTACAAAAGTAGGTGTGTATTTTGTGTTACTATGTAAGCGTTGTGGTGGTGTAAGTTCTGAAGGGCTATGTGTTGAATGTGGTGTGGTGCAGATGTTAACCTTCTCCTTTTGACTGGCCCAATCCAGTCTTGGCTGGAGAGTGCTTGGCTTCCAATTTGGCTATATATGTGCATCTCTCACAAGTCATAGTGTTGGGAGGTAAGAGGAGAGGGTTGTCTGTGTACATGAGACAGTTGCTACATTGCTTCAGGATGCCCAAGTTCACCAGGTTGACAGAAGAAAGCACAGGAACGGACCTTTAGACATGCCTGAATATGAGCTCAATATATTAAGTACTGAAGCCTTTTACAGGAAAAATGTCACTCAAAGTGTCTGAGTCTGTACAAAACTCTGCCAAACACTTGAGGGGAAACCTATACATAGACCTTGAAAATTTAAGGATTATGGATTTAGGCAGATATTCTAAAGTTAGGAAGAAATCAAGCAGTACTTACTGAAATTGTCAAGAATGATGAAAAGAGAGTTTCATGACAGTGTGCACCTTGCACAACCTGTGGTACAGAAAACAGCTTGCATAGTGCAGCAGCAAAACGGAACAGACACTGAATGTCCAGTGGTATTGCTGGGCCACTCCCCTGCAGCACTGACTAACAGTGATTGCATGCATGACACCCTAAACAAGCAGGAGATGAGCTGTTGTGCCACTGGAGCAATAATACCTGGCTGCTCACATAAACATATTATTGACAGTAGCTGACTGTAATACTATGCAAGCCCCGCATTTAAAAATCAGGTGTTAGTGAAGTGTAACATAGCAGTTTGCTCATTTTCACTCTGATGTGATATATTAGTTTTCCCTAGCACAAATCATTGTAAAGACTTCACACTGATTTTGCTATACAGTAGTAGAGGCAATGTGACACTACTGTCATGCAACCAATACTCTTACACAAAGCAAATCTTATACTTGATTTGTGCTATGAAAATAGATTTCATAATCTCATCCATTGTCAGCAAACTGTTCTGAATCTCCTGAGATAACTAAATAGTAAATGTATTTGAAACTCGTGGAACATTTAGCATTAAAAATGCCTGCTTGTTTTTAATACTACATTTTGGTAAGATGTGTATATCAAAAGAAAACTTTGTGCAATGACCTGCCTTCCAGACTTCGTGGTTTTCAAATTGAGTCTGGTCATTGCAGGTTGAGTGGTCCTTATATGACACTAATTTTGTGCACTGTGCCACTTAGAGAATCGCAGCAATGGGGAAACTGGGGCCAATGTTGTACCTTTCCTGAACACTGGCAGAAATGAAGGCACATCACTAATAAATGTATTTTAAAAACTTTTCTTATTGAGTTAATTATGTAGATACACCGATCATCATGTTCATTGCCTCATGTTCACCGACAACCCTTTACTCTTAGTCCACACAAACAACGTGTGAGAGATGCAGCTATATGAAGAACCTTGAAGCCATGCTCTCTCATACACTAGTCAGAACATATGACAGTGAGCAGGTTGCCAGCATGCACACCTCACCTCCTGCTCCACCAAAACCCACATCACACATGCCTACATATGCGGAGGTCCTCACCAAAAATATACCTAAACACCAGAGCCCTCCCAAACACAAACACAAGCACACGGTACATAATATTTCCTCTGCAGAACTCATTACACATATTAGCTCATGCACCAGTGTCTCATCGGTCACACCTTTAAGGCAAAACACAAAATCAAACATATTAGTCATAGGTGATTCCATCGTGAGACACACTGATGTCCCTGTCACCAGGCTGGATAAGGAAAAGGTCACAGCTGTCTGTCAAGTGCCAGGATATGCTATATCACACATGCACTTAAGTCTTTCAACAACAGCTACTGTTATGACTTCGTCATAGTCCATGTTGGTGTGAACGATTTGAGACGTACCTCTCTGGACTATATGAAGGGAGACATGACTGAGCTCTCAGACTATGTGTCTCAGGCAGGTATGTCCCTAGCCTTAAGCAGCATTTTACCTTCACCTAGGATGATACCTGAATACAAACAGAAAATGATTGACTTCAATAATTGGCTTGGCTTCTGGTGTAATTCTAAGGAGATCCATTATCTGTCAGCCTAGAATGACATGATCAACAGACCTCGATGCTTTGCCAGAGATGGTCTTCATCTATCACCCCAAGGATTTTGGCTACTGGTTAAAGCTGTTGCCATCCCCATAGTGCTTTTTTAGGCAGTGTCTCAAAAACAAAATTCCTAGCGTAAAAACTCCATCTAAAACAGCATCAAGGTTATGCTGCTAAACGCTATGAGTCTCAGCATGTCTGCACTCACTGGAAGCTGTCTTATCTTGGAAGACTTAGACATTTGTGCAGTCATGGAGATCTGGTTCAAGGCTGCAGAGAGCACCCCAGCCATACCGGGTTACACCTCCTTCCGCACGTTCAAACCTCAACCTGAAGGTGTGAAAACTAAAGGAGGCAGTGTATCAATATTCATTAAAGATAAGTACACCTCCAGACTGGTTAAACAGTATGATTCCCTGGAGACACTTCATGTGCAATTAACTGTTGGTAGGACACCAGTTCAAGTCATTGCCAGCTACAGGACCCCCTTCATGAATCAGGACACCCACTCTGACTGTTTGGATCTACTTGAGTCTATCAAGATACATCTGAACACCATGGGTTTAGGCGACTTTAACTACCTATTCATTGACTGGGTAAATTATTCACGCTCAAGCTCACTTGCCCAATGGTTCCTCGACATCATTAACTCCAATGCCCTGGACCAGCTGGTTGACACCCCCAAAGGGGTGCCAACATCCTGGATTCAGTGATTACCAAAATGGGGGAACCACTGTAACACCCCCCCCCCACTATGAGGTCTTCTCTTTTAAGGTCTGACCACAAATCGGACTCATTCGAAGACAAGTAACTTTCACACCTGACCCCCCCCCCCAGCAGCAACTAAACTAAAATACTTCTCCAAAGTAGATTATAACCTTTTATGGGATGGTATAAATAGTTTCACTGCATCTCCTCCCTCAGATGGAACTGGAAACTATGCCAAGTTCTACACCAATGCTTTATACAAACACCTGTATACCTGCATTTACTCAGTCATACCTCATAGGAGCAAAACAAACTCCTCAAGGAAGAGCAAACCTGCCTGGTTGACAACTGCCATTAGGCAGGCTTTACAATAAGAGGAAGAAACTGCTGTCTAAGAGTAAGAGGGAGCGAGTCCTCCTAAACTAGAAACACTCCCTCCTCACTTGAACAAGCAAATAAGACTTCTTTTGAAGTCCTCCAAAGCAAACTGTGAGTCCAAATTAGCTTCCTCAACAAAAGACAACCACAAGACAGTCTATAGTTATGTCTGTAACTTAAAAGGAAAGGCCCAGATTTCTGCTGAACTGGTAGTGAATGATACCACATCTGCTGAGCCTGTGGACATAGCTAACCTGCTGGCCAATAGGTTCTGTGAAAACGTTATTCCCCTGTCCCTGCCACATGTACCCCATGACATTCTTACCACCTGTCCAGTACCTTGAATCTGTAAAGAGCAGGTCATAAATGCCCTCTCTAAGGCCAAAAACACAGCATCTATGGGACCTGATAACATCCCAGGCTGCATCCTGCATGGGCTCCTACATGAATTAGCCACACAGTTGGGTATTCTTTCGAATCATAGTGTAAGCACCGGCTTCATACCAGCTGAATGGAAAACAGCCACCATTATTCCCTTGCACAGAGGTGATGCTTCCCCTGACCCCAGGAACTATAGACCTATTAGCGTGACTAGCCTTATCTGCAAGGCCGTGGAATGAATCATCATAAATCTTATAAACAAAGATGTAGGTTATCTCCAAACACTTGACTCTACTCAGTTTGGATTTCTCAAAGGGAGACTATGCCTGTTAAACCTGGTGGACCTCTTTGAGACAGTCACCAAGGCGCTGGATGAAAGGAAATCTATGCATACAGCCTACCTGGACTTAGCCAAGGCATTTGACATGATCCCGCACTCAGGCATCATTGACAAATTGACCCAACTAGGCATCAAACCTTATATTGTTAGATGGGTCGCTAACTGGCTCACTGATACACCTCATATAGTCAAAATAGGGGAATCCACCTCCAAAAGCAGACCTGCAGCCAGTGGTGTTCCACAGGGATCAGTCCTGGGACCTCTACTATATGGAATCTATTCCTCCGAAGTACAAGCAGAAACTAAAGGTCTGTGGCTGACAAAGTTTACTGATGACTGCAAACTGTGAGTGGCCATAGAATCTCCAAATGATGTCAACATCCTACAAGAGGGTCTTACACAAACAAATGATTGGTGCCAAAGTTATGGTCTTAAACTCAATGCAAAAAAAGTATTATCGTTCCTGTTGGTAAACTAACTTCCACATTAGTAGCAATACCTTAAGTATGCACTCAGTGGTGAGAGACCTAGGCGCACAGGTTGACAGCAACCTTACCTTTGACCAGCATATCTGCACAGTGGTAAGAAGGGCATTCTATATTGTTGATCTCATAACTAAGGGCATTGCCTCCAGCAAAAAGAAGTTATAGACTCCCTGTACTCTTCCCTCATCAGGCCAATAATTGAGTACAACACTCCTTTTGGTATGTACCTTTCCAAGCACCTGCAGCAGTTGGAGAAACAAAGCTTTCTCACAAGGAAAATTCAATATCTTCAGCATCTGTCCTATGGGGATCATCTGAAATCACTGCTGCTTTATTCTGCTTCATACAGACTACTCAGAGGTGATTTCTGCCTTGCATATAAGGCAATCTCTGACCCTGCTTTACTGGAAATGCTGCATAAGCGTAAGTCAAATGGTACAGGAGTTACTCGCTGTAAAGACCTTAACCTGGTATGTGACATTAATAAAACCTGCTGGTGGGACAGATTTGTCTCCCAGAAGTTACCACATCTTTGGAGCAGACTCCCACTTCATGTCAAACAGAGTATCTCTTTGGCCATCTTCAAACGCAATCTGGACGGTTGGATGGGTGACTGTAAATTCACCCCAGGGCTTCCACCTGTGTCCCTCTTGGACAGAGGCAATAGGTACTGATCATAGAAATAAGGATAAGAACTTGGCTAGACTTGTAAGGGCCCTAGGGCCATTAGCCTAGTAACTTGCTATGATCCTATGATCAGTATGGGAAAAAGACATACCTATGATCAGCTGTAGAATTATTCCAGTACAACTTCAGATTATATTAGGAAATGGGGTGAAAACAAAAGGCTTTAGCACATTTGTCAAAGCACTTTAACAAGCCAGATTATTTTCCCTGAAGCCCCCACATGAGGTGTTATTGTAAAATGAATATGTCACACAGTTGTGGGAGATCAGACTGACAATGTAATTAGAAGTGTCCTCAGACAGTGTAAAATGTTTAAAATAAGGCAATGAATGGCACTGACAATTCTGAAAGTGCTAGCTTGCCACAGTTGTCAGTCATTGGATGTTTTAGTGATGTGACATATGAAGAAAAATGCAGGATAAAAATGACAGCTCTGATTTATACATAATTGCAGCTGAAATCTTTCCTTTCCCATTGGAAAATATCAGCTAATAGAACATTTAGACTTCATCCTGTGCAGTGTGCAAGCAAAGATGAAATGCATGGTTATTTTCTTTTTATGCAGTTATTTCTGCAAACTGAGAGAAATTGATTTCCAAATAAAAAGGACTGCAGATTATGCTTTAAATCAGTTGCACAGTACATTCTATTTAATAAAGCAAGGACTGTCATTTGACCTGCTGAGGCTACATTTCAGTTATCAGCTCAGTAAAATAGGAGTATCTCAGTTTTTTACACAACAAAGTAACATACCATGCAGCATTATAGTCATTTATTCATAACTAAATGTTATATTAATTGTTTCTATTCATAAACAATAGTTGGTGAATAAATGAATACCACTGATGTTAATTAAGATCAGTCTTGTGGTCAAGTATTTTAGATTTCTAGAGTGCATGTTAATTGAACATCCATAATGCAATTACTTAAGCAAGCACACTTTTGGAAAAATGGAATGCACTTAGACAGAATTGCTACTGGACAAAAAAAAATCAAACTAATGACAGTTATCCACTTTTTACAACATTTTCTATTCTACATATTCAGTGCATTTCCGATTCCCCTTTGCCAGCAGTCTGTTTTGACAAAAAGGTTTAGTTGTATATCCTTTACTAATTAAATACACAACGAAAGAGCATTCTGCATTTATTATTACACAGGAATTTTGCAGATTTTATAAATAGATGTTAGTGGACATGTAGGCTGCCTCGGGTCTATATTATATCCTCGAACGCTTAAAAAAGCAAACGCTGATTGATTTAACTTATTTTCGCAAAACTGCAAAATATCGAAGCAGCAGAAACTCAAATTTTTTCCTAGGGAAAGAATTTGGTTATCCGTTTCTGTTGCTTCGGTATTTTCAGTGTTATGGTGGAAAGTTACCGGTCGGATTCAGGTAAGTGTGCGATTGTGTGGATGTGAGTGTTAGGGTGATTTAGATGAGTTAGGGTTAGGGCTCAGGTTAGGTGTGTGTGCGATAGAGTGGACATGAGGGTTAGGGCGGATTTAAGTGAGTTAGGGTTAGGGAGCGGGTGTGGTGAGTGTGCGATAGTGACGGACCTTAGGGTTAGGGTTCGGGTTAAGGTAAGTGGATAGTTAGTGGTGTGTGCATAGTTTAGTGTAGGGTTAGGTATCAGATTTTAGGTGTATGTGTATGGATTTCTGTTTGTTTGGTGTGCTTGTGTTGTGTGTATGTTTTTGGATCAGCGATTTTTTTCCCTGGGAAAAAAATCGCTGATCTGACAGTTCGAGATTGTAAGCTTTTGCTTAAATTAGGTCGATCAATCAGCGTTCACTTTTTTAAGCATTCAATGATATAATATAGACCCGGCTGCCTCTTGGATAGAATGTCTGAAATACATGTGGACTGATGAGATTAGGTGTTGTATAATGCCTGTTTTATTTTCTTTGAAGTGTATTTATTAATTTCAATTTATAAAATGTTTTATACACATTCAGTCTACCTAAGTTGTGCAGCACTTATATATTTGTATATAACATAAAAACATTGCTGGGTATGATTCAAGATGGCTGATGAACAACATCTTCTTTGAGATGCACCTCAGATATTCTTTTGTTTTGACAGGAAAGCCATTAGTTGCTTAGTGATCTCTGTTCTTACAATATAATACCAACTCTTCTTTGATGTAAATACTGGATTTTCTTGTGTCAAAAGTGTCTTTTATGTGATTTGGGGGTTTCTTTTTTATGAAATATGAATTCTATAAAGAAAACAATATGGTACAAACCTCCCTATGTGGATATGATCTTAAATAAGCATCTCCAACAGGTAATGTATCGTGTTCAAGAACTATCCCATCAACTTAATCAGTTTCATACTAAAATGACTATACATGGGACTGTTCCAGGCAAAGAGATTTTAAAATCCATATTTCAACAACATGAAAATAAAACAAAATACACTTCTTTAAATTGTATTGATTGCAGAAGCAGTCTTAATTTCTTCTGAGTCAAAATGTATGGTTGATTAATAAAGTTGGGTGTATGGAAAATAGGGCAAAAAGAAATAATCTAAGAATTTATGTTGTACCTAAAAGAATGGAGGAGACTAACTTTTTAAACACTTGGCTACTACACAGATTAAAACAACAAGACAGGCCAAAATTTGATACTGAGAAAGCACATAGACATTTGGCAAAAAATATCACCAAAGTCAGCTTCACCTCTAAGATCAATACTAGTTAGTTTTGTTTCTCATTTGCATAGAGAACTAGCTAAAGCTGTTTGGTCAAATCCACCTATTAAAGTTGTGAATACTATGTTAGCTTGACAATGATTATTCTTCAAAAACTGTAGAACATGAAAAGCTTGCTGACATTTAGTTAAAGGAAAACTCCACCCGAGAACTAAAAAAAAATCTTTTTTTCACTCTGTCTTTTCCTAACCTATTTTAACACCTCAAAATCACTCTAAGTGCTTTATTTGTAATTTTAGCCTGTTTTCCACAATGGGGCCTGATGTATCAATGTGATCTTGTTCTCCCTCAACCCTTTCTCTTTCTCATAATGCATTGTATGACTCATGCCAGACATAAGGAAGTAACTGTGAATTCCCATGCCATTGACATATAATGGGATTTGTGTGAGTCACTGTTATCTTCTTCACCTTCTGTAAAAGGACTGGTTCTTGTCTCTCTCTAATCACCCTCATCTATGTTTAGCTCAATCCTTGTTTTATACTATACTTAGAACTTATCCAGCTACAGCCAGAAAAGTAACTAAATTGCAGGCCTTTGTTCAGAGTTTTCTTTTGTAGTCCAAGAGGAATTGATTCTGCAAGGGTCTGTCAGTGCAGTGACAGTTTTAACACCTCTGCAATAGTTTTTTTTGGGGGGATATCCAGGGAATTGTTATGGCTAAGCCTGTATAGGCCCTAGGGCTGATAGCCGAGTAACAACCTATGAACCTATAAAACACATTTTATATACACACCACATGAGCAAATTCAATCAATTATAAGTGCAGCAACAATAAAATGATTAAAATAAACAATTAAGTGTTTGATTCATGGAAATAGAGACCTTCTCTTAAGGACAGGTTTTAAACTCACAGTATCATTCAGCCTAGGGGGCATATCTGCTTGAAAGTAATTATATATACTCAACATTCTCTGTGGTCAAAACACTATCCCCACCTCTAATACTTCTTTCAATGTTTTTTATAACCCTAGATGTAAAACTATGCATTTTATCTGAGCCTATAATATGTTTAGCTAAAATATTACTCTCCTCCTCCCTGCGTATGTCAGATAGGTGTTGGGCTATTCTTTCTTTTATCATCCTGCTGTTTTTTTCCAACATAAAATGAAATGCATTTTTCACAGATGCCAAAGTAAACCGCATTCTTGGTTTTACAAGTGGCAAACGTGAAAACAAAATGCCTTATTTGTATTAGGGTGTACAAAAACATTGTTCTTATTTATATAGTGTCAAAACTGGCAGTCACCGCAAGGCACAGTATTTTTAGTTTCTTTTATAGTATTCTTAAAAAAATTTGTAGGTCTTTATAACAAAGCTGTTGTCTCAGATTCCTACATTTCTTAAATGCAAAACTAGGTGATGAGCCTACAATTTCTTTAACTACATCAGATGTACATAATATAGACCAATTTTTGTTGAATAAGTTGTTTAACCCTATTAGTATGTGCATTATATTGCATAATATATCTAAACTTATTTCTAGAAGTGCTATCCATAATATCATTTACAGTCCTATTAGCTAGAGTTTTTCTTTGTCTAAGAAATTTGGTCTAGACAAGCCATCTCTTTCACTCAACACTTGTTTTTTTATTTTATTCTAACAATTGAATACTATAGCCCCTCTCTTTAAACTCTGTGACCATCTCATCTAGTTGTTTGGTACAGTCAGACATATCTGTATTTAGCCAACTGACTCGAAGGAACTGACTGGGCACAATGCATTTATATATATATGGGGGTGGATACTAGTGCTGTAAAAATATTTAACAGTTTGAACTTCTTTTCTATAGATTCTAGTACTTATTGTTCATGGATAAGTACTAGGCTAGCTGCCCTTGTGACCCATTTTAAGCCTAGCAAATTTCCCTTTCAAAGGTGAGAATCAAACCCTGTACATTGTGTTTTTGAGGCAAACACCTTAATCATTATGCTATCCCCAGCCCTTTCTTATTTTTGTTATTTATATATATATATTTATATATATATATATATATATATATATATATATATATATATATAGCCAGTTTTAAAGTCATTATAGTCTCTAATAAATTTTCGTTTTTTAGCAGAAATTATATTGCTTTCATATTTAGACAGAGCTTCTAGCATGTCCATGTAAATGGAACTAGCCATTGAAAATTCAGCAGAAAAGACTAGTCTGCTTTCAAGTGGAACAGTGTCAGATATCAGCAGACTCTCGGTCTCAGAGAAATATTCATTCACTAAAATCATGTAGTCTTGACTTAACTTAAGCTCTTGCCAGGTCTTTAAAAGTTCTGGATAAGTATTACCATAGGTAGGCATTTTTGTAATACGGAACAATACTCATTGCTAAATATGCATCAGAACTCAGTCTCTGCCAATGAAACATTTTATACAGATGGGCTTTCTTTTGTAACAGTTTTATATGTGATAAAATAGACAGTGGCATAGCATTACCAGAATTCTCATTAAGTCCACTGGCTACAGGTTGTTGCAAATTTTAAATAAATGACTCTTCTTGTACCTTCAGCAGGTTCTTCAGTTTATCACTGGCTCTAGATGAACCAGAAGTAGGCTGCACTTCTCCCATTATGCTGGATGGTTCCAGTACCACAAAGACAAAGCAAAAACTCAAACTGCTGAACAACCAGTATAGGGTTCCAAACAAAATAGTCCAAGAATAAAAAGCAAAAAGAACTCACAAAGTGATGCAAAAATAAGTTTAATAGAAAAGCTTTTGTGATGGAACTCTTCATTGCTTAAAATCATACTAAAACACACGTTCATATATGCACCACATGAACAAATTCAAACCAATAGACAAGCAGCAACAGCAAAATAATTAAAATGAAGACTTAAGTGCTTGTTTCATTGAAAAAGAGACAGGTTTTAAGTTGACAGTGTCATTCATGCCAGGGAGCACATACAAAATATATTCTGAAAAGGAAAACTAGGAGCTTATGAAAGTCTCCAAACTCAAAGGGTAACTGTCTCTGATAGCACGAATGTTACTTTTGTCATCTTGTTTTTACTTGAGATAGACTAAAATGTACATTTATTTTGTAAAAAAAAAGTATTACAACTGATTCTAAAGTCTTAAGAAGTAAATGCTCCAAAAATACCGTGTAGTAAAATATCACTTTAACACGTTATAAAGAATGGAAATTAAATTCATATATTTATTAATACCCCTAACCAGTGAATTTGTAAATGCAATCCAGTGTATCCTCACTTAAAGTTATTGGCCTTATTAAATTTCACTTCTGTTTTAAAAAAAATATTTATTTTGCAGCTTTGAATGCAGTATAGCATTTTAACTAGCACATAGTAATGATATGCAAATTATTTCTTTAATATGTATGCAAAATCTTAATTTCATCAAATATCCCATTTGTAACTGGTATACTTATAGCATTAATTTCAAATTCAAAGTATAAGATGATCCTTTTGACTACATATTCAACTTTCACACAGTGTTTATTTTTTCTTGTTTTGTACCACCATGTTGATTGTATGAATGTTAACAAGGCATGACAGTGTCCTGGGTGCGTGTGTGATAGTTAAACATGTCAGTAGTACGTTTGACTTCTAACAAAACACAATTTCAAAGTAAGTGGCTTAGTAATGTTGTTAATTAAAGAAATTAAAGAAAATAATATGAGGTGGTTCATTTAAACTTTTAAGGATCTGCAGAATTTATTTTTAAATAGTATTGTTTCTTCCTGTTGTAGCAGCTCTTGTCTCATGATGTATATAACATTGTACTGCAAAATATAGTAGAACCAAACCACAGCCAGTATCCAGAAAAAAGAAACTTTTAATGGTGAGCGCTTTCATGACAAATTTTGCCACTTCATCAGACTTCTTTGTATGTATATAACATTACATGTAAAAACATTTTATTTAATCACAGATCATCTAAAAATTCATCTGAAACACATTTAATCTAAAATTCATTTATCCATATCACATTCCATCTTAAATTTCATATACAGAAAATGCTTCTCTAGGACTTATTGTTTTGCAGGGGCAAGTCTTTCTGCACCCCTATGAGGGGGGCCTTCATCCCCCACACTTCCTTAAATAAATATACAAGGGGGCTTCATCCCCCACACTTCTTTAAATAAATATACTAATTCCATGGTTGCACTGCCACATAAAAAAGGGAGAACGCCACACTCAGTGAATCACTGTTGATACACAAACTTGTGGCATTAGCAAGGTATGAGTGCTGCAAAAGACTGGTTTACCTTGTAATTGCTACCATCCCGACACCCTAAACTACACCAACATCAATTCTCTATAGCTTGCTGCTCATTTCTGTCAAATGTGTTGTAGACTAAATAAGTCTTAATTCAAATTTTTAGGCAGTTTCAGTTTAGATCAAAGTAGTCTTAGATGGAACATCACATACCTATGCGCGCACACACACACACGCACACACACACACACACACACACACACACACACACACACACACACACACACATATATATGTGTGTGTGTGTGTGTATGTGTGGTGTATATCTATATCTATATCTATACACACACGTGTGTAGAACTAAAGTTTGAATACACCCAATGCTGACATTCAAAATGTCAACATAAAAATGTCAAAACTTACAATGTAAACATGCCACTATGCATGCTCTGAGAATGAGCCTTGGCACATGCAAAATTTAAAATTTAGAAAACATGCACAAACACCCTACTAACTATTTTTACGAACTCCAAAATCTCACAAATATGAGGTAAGGGCATATTCCCCTACCCCACATATTGTGCTATCTCAGACACCTGTCAAACAGTTGCATAGTTGATCATAAACAGTCAGTTAAACAGCTGTCAACCAAACACACACTCAGTCTTTTGCAGGGAACTCATACACACACACACACACACACACACACACACACACACACACGCACACACACTTACATATAAACACAAATATATTGCCAATATCAAGCTTAATAGTTCCTGTTTATATATATATATATATATATATATATATATATATATATATATATATACACACATACACACACACACATGCACACACACAAGTATATATATATATATATATATATATATATATATATGGAGAGAGAAAGAGAGGTATCGATATATCGATATATATTATTATTATTTTCTTTGAGTTGTAAACAGAGTTCACATTTTTCATGTACTAACTGAAGAAGACTTGTAATTCACATTTTACTCACAAAAGTCTTGTTGATCTCCTGTATAGAGATATATTATTAGATGAAGTCAGGATGTCAGATCTTGTAGCATTGTTTTGAAACATGAGTGAATTGTAATGATTTAGAACTATTCCAAATTATAGCTTTGTATTAGAATTGTGGCAGACTGCAAATGATAGCTGTATTTATTCTCATTGCCGTGGTTTGGCATTTTAAATTAAAATAATTTATTCACTTCTGTTGTTCTCTGTGGTTGTACTGTATTTGTTTGGTTACTGTACTTCACTTTTAATTATTGTACAATACTAAGCAGAAAAAGGTACTTATAGATGCATCTCAATAATATGGCAACAGGATTGTTTAATATTATACAAACATCTGTTTTATATGCTTCATTTCAAGCACTTTCTCTATTTTTTGTTGTTTTGGGGTTTTTTGCTATAGATTTCAAATGGTAAGATTAATTATGGGGAAATAGTTATAATGCATGTGTAGTACAGAGAGATATATCAAATATTAACCTAACATAGGAATCGGGAGTTGTATTATACTCTGTTACAGTTACGGAAGATTGAACTATGGCTGTATAATGCACTATACTCTTCCATAGTTGTATGGGAAAGGTGGTCAGTTTCATAACTGAATAATAACTTATGTCTACTGAGCAGTATGTGATTTAGATAAAAAGGAGCTGTAACCTAAAATAATTTGCAAGTACATGCTAAAGTGGCAGTTATAATTTATGATTATTAGACAGTGCATGGTGGTGGTGCTGCGGTAGCATTGTCGCCTCACAGTAAGACGCTGTCCAGTTCGATTCTCAGCTAGAGCGTCTTCTGCGTGGAGACATGCATGAATGGGCGTACCATTGTTGAAGGTTGTGCGTCGGGGCTGGTAACTCGGCACGTAAAAATCAACTACCAATCATTAGCAGACCAGAGTTCCGCTATGTGATTTAGTGAATTATTAAAATGATCTGAGCTGAAAATAATTACATGCATGAAGTAGCAGTCATAACTGATGACTCATAAAATATGTTACAATTGTGCAGTAAATATTAAAGTGAATAATGAAGATAAGAGTTTGTTACTTATTCCAGAAATGAGCCTACAATATTAAAAATAAGATGTCACAACTGTTTTTGTGATTATTTAGGAAGCTAGAGCAATAGAAAATCTACTTTAAGTTCAGTATTCTCCTAAAGTAACATATGCTGCCAACACTTTGCCCCATGTTGATAACTTTTTGTTGTATATGAGCTATTTTAATATAAGAGTAGCTAGCTTAACAATTTAGCGACTGACTTACAAAAATAACTATTGACTATTGAAATAAATATATGATAAAATAGGGAAGCTATGTAACCGGGTATACATTGCAAAATAGTGTAAATATAGTTTGTTAAGGTCTAGGATATCTGAAATGGTTAAAACGTGATAAATACTGCTAATATTTTCTCGCTTCCATTATGAGTGAATGAAAGTGATTGCACTGAGGATCGTAATCCTGAAACTGCATTTGTCAAAAAAAATGATGAATTACACTTTAAGTGTTTTTGCAGGGAGCAAGCCCAAAAAAAAAACCCAAAACTAAAATATACCAATTCCACAGTCATGCCAACTTAAAAATAGGGAAATTCCCCCAAAAAGGGAATCACTCCCAGTAGTTGGTATACATATAGCATTAATTTCATTTTCAAAGTATACGATGAGTCTTTTGATTACATTTTCAACTTTCATACAGTGTTGATTTTTTCTTGTTTTCTCCCAATGACAGTGCTTTCCCATGGAGGAACACTGTTCGTCAATAGGTTGAACCTAAGGGAAGTGAAGCTTGAGCATTCAATCTGTCTACCAATAGGTTACCCTATTTTTTGGTTCCTGTTTCCCTTTATGTAAGTAGATGTACTTTGTATACCGAATCCAGTTTATTTAGTTAGGATATGTTGAAATGCATGAGTGTGTGTATACACACACACACACACACACACACACACACACACACACACACATACATATATATATATATATATATATATATATATATATATATATACACATATATATTCAAATGCTTGACTTTTTGTAACATAGACATTGGAGTATTATACATATAAAAAACATGCTAACTATTCAGAAGATGCTTGATTTTAATATCTGTAATTCACATGGAGAATCTGTTTTATACTATCAGATGAATTAATATGCATCACCAGTAGCATCTTTTGAGTCTGAACAAATGTTATTTGAAACGGTATAGAATGAGTCACCTTATAATTACATGATGTACATTATTTTTATAGTTAGACTTTGAGATATATAATGTAAGAACTGCTGTAGATTTGCTGACTCCATTATTTAATGAAAACCTATTTTATGACTAAGAACTGAAAGAAAGTAGAGAAGGACATTGAAACACATTTTGACTAAAGTTTTAGAAGACAGTACAAATTAGGGGCTTACTTTTGTAATTTTGAGACCTGTAGCTGTGAGCATAAACACTGCATACAAAAACAATCATTTAAAAGTACAGTAAATACTGAAACTCACTGTTCTACTTTTAAGTTGTTATTTTCATATTGTAAGCCCTTCTGCACTCTCCAGACCCCTATATATATATATATATATATATATATATATATATATATATATATATATATTTATAAATTCTGAGACTGCTGCATCTCAGTGAAAGGGGAATAACTTTAAGTTATAGTGATCTTAAACTTAGTACATAATTTCTGCGTATTAGCAATTATGAGTCAATACACTTTAAAATCAACATCAAGATCATATCTACCTTTGAGCTGATATAGTACAGTATATTTCTAAAAGAAATGAAAAAAGATAAGTACAAACATTTTTGAAATGTTTTTTGTTTCTTCCTTAATGTGTATGTGGAGTGTATACTGAGTGATTGATGGAACAGAGTTTCAGACAATGATGTTTAAGAGTACAAAAAAAGTGATTAATGCACAAGAGAAATTTCAGTATTTCCTTTGCTGGCATCTTCTCAAGTCTGAGATCTTCATATAAGAAGGATAAGATAGCTGATTATTATAGTCTCTTGTCATTATATCATTCAGTATGTATATAAGGAATATGTTGAATGACAGAGGCATGTTAAACTTTGATTTTGAGTTATATTATTACTACAAAAAATTACTCTTTAATATCTCAGAGAAAAAAAGACATACTTGTAGTTATAAAATGTTTTCCCTTTTGTTGTTGGACACATAGTCAAATCAGTTTTAGTAGAAAGTGAAACATATTTTGAAAATTTAAGTGATGTAATGCACTAAACAAGTTTGATTTCTTTTTGTAATTTAGGTAGCATCAACAGCATGTTACGTGTAGTCAATTACTGAGGTTCATAAATGTTTCAAACAAGGTTAGTTCATTGGTGATTAGTACTAATTGGACTAGGAATTTATGAATTCTAGGATAGCAGTATTTAATATAATATTAAGTTATTTTGTAATCTTTCTGTAAAATATTGTGGCTGATTTTAAAGACAAGATCAAGGTAGATGGTTGTATTTATGGCATAAATTCAAATTAACTATATTATATATTTCGTAAACTGTGGAGTATCTCTTGATAATTGGAATAAGAGTTCTGTAAAATGTGGGCTGTAATTCAGAGAAAGCATCACCACTCATTTTAATTGCCTATCAAATGTATGTCAATTACCATGATGGTAAAAAAATATGATTCAGAGACAGTTATTGCCATAATACCAAAGACGTCATTATCATCTCATTTGTATGTCTGTGATTCACTGTCTAGCTAACACCAGCATAGTTAGACATGATGGTGGTAGTTATCCCTAGTGACCCACACTCATATACACACTCGTGCATGGATACTCATACATACACACACACACACACACACACACACACACACACACACACACACACACACACACACACAAACAACTTATGGAAACACTCACATGCATGCTTCAGTACTCACTCACTCACTGTCACACAAACACACACACACACACACACACACACACACACACACACACACACACACACACACACACACACACACACACACACACATGCACACAAATATCTTCATGTCCATACACTAACACCTCACACATCTTTGCCAAAATTACCTAAATGCAACTGTTTCCATGGAAGTGAATTTGTGACTGCCTTATTTTGAAGCTTTCACTTTTCCATCCAGCAGTGATATTTTACATTGCCAAATGATTCTCTGAATCACTCACCAGCATAAATTGGGTACCACTGGCATTTCGAGGGAAGAACAGAGTGGTATGCAGCACTACCAGTGAGACTGCCATCTCTGCTAAGGCCCCCCACAAGTGGGAAACCTCGGGGACTGTGAGGTCTAAGAATCAGAAAAACTTACCATGAGGGTAAAAGGCCATGTTATGGCTTCTCTAATTCCAGCCATGATGTCAACACATAATATTTTATCACTGAATATAAATGGTTTAAATTGTGCTTATAAAAGAGGGCACTTTCCAGATTTTAACATTGTATAACAATAACACTGTCACACTGCAAGAGAACCACTCTTTACAGAAAACTGTACTATTTCAGTTAACTCCTCTTTAAAAGAAGGAAAGCAGTGATTTTTATGTAAGAAAACTTCTGTTATGCATATATTCAGTGGCATTGAAGGAGTTTATATCATGATTGTTATTTAAATCAAAATAGGTTATTTATACGAACTCCGTCTAAACATTTAGTATTATTATTTAATGCCTGCACATCCCATATGTGCTAATAAAGATCAGATTCCTCTCCTTTGGTGGTTGCTTATCAGCTGCTGGAAGGACAATAACCAAGTACTGGAAGAATACTTGACACACTCTCATTTACTGAATTTTGCTGAATAACCATTGCTATTCATGATAAATAAATAATATCCACATGAAAGCAAAAGACTCTGTAAGACATTAAAATGCTGACCAAAATTGGCATTTCTTTTAGAAAAGATGTAATAATGATAACCTTTAAACTAAAATTACCTACAAAGAATCTGAACTGCTGAATCAAATATATTATTCGATAAATAAAAATTTTGTACATATACTTACAGTAATGAAACTCATCTTGTAAATAGTGCAAATAATTAATTAGGAAATAAAACAATTTCTTTATTAGCGCTTGACACAAGTTATTAATTGTATTATTTTGTTTTTGTATTGAATTGGTGTTATGTGACATCCATGGTGGTGCAGCAGTAGCATTGTTGCCTCCCAGCAGGAGGTTCTCCTGTTCGATTCCCGGCTGGAGTGCGGGGAGTGCCTTCTGTGTGGAGTCTGCATGTCCTCCCTGCGGTTGGGTGGGCGTTCGAAAGACATGAATAAATGGGCGTGCCTTCGTTGAAGGATGAACATCAAGCTGGCACCTCGGCATTCGTGAAAATCTACTGCCAATCATTAGTGGACAGGAGTTCTGCTGTGGCGACCCCTAACTGGGGTTCTCAAGTGAAGTTTAAGTAACAATTTTTATAAAAATAAAAATACATTGTTTTTGAACAGTCTTTTCACATTTAATTATTGCTCCTGATCATAACTGGGTACCTCTGTGTATTTTTTTTTTTGTCTTTTGTATTTTACTAAAGTTAAGTAGGAGCCATTTTATGTTATTTTTATTTTTATTTTTTTATTTAGTCATTGTTGACCTGATTCATTTGACTAGGCCAACCACCTGTTTTCAGGGGAGGCACAAGGTAGTATCCATACTGACTAAGGGAAATTTGGCCAGGATACCAGGGGAAACCTCCCTACTCTTTGCAGGACTTTTTGTGAGGGGATCACTAGATATGGCCAGAGGGCTGTTAACTGTGATCACTGAATCTAATATGGAGGCTGTCAGTGGAGATGAGCTGGAGACAGAGAAAATGTAAAGTGTAATTCAGAAGGAGAACGATGCTTTGGAGGTGAATATCATGGCATCTGGGGGGTCTGCATGACTCTGCTTTATAAAAAAAATGGTTGATGAAGCAGAACCAGAGGAATCAGAGGTCATGCATTGGAGTGTGGCAAAGGATACAATGTTTGGTAGTGTGGAGGTGAAAAAAAGACTGGAGGATGTTGTAAATGATGCGATGGATACAGAGAGAACACCTCTGGTCAGCTGAGTAGCTGGTTGTAAGAGCATGTTGAGCTGCAGGAAGATTGAGCAGAGAGTGGTAAACAGAGAGACTGACAGCACATGCAGCAGCAGTGGCAGGTTCCAGTGAAAAGCTGCAGAAAGAAAAGGATGCATAGATATAGCGGTGACGACTGTAGCTGTTGAGAACTATAAGAAAAGGCCTGGGGTGAGGGCGAAAACAAAGTATGAACAACAAATAAACTGGTACAGTGACAGTGTTTTGGACACTATCCAAAGATGTTGTGACTGGAAAGTACGTAAAAATCATTGATATGGAGATGGTGCTAGTTGGGAAATATAAGGTTATCAGTGAATAAGAAATTGAAAAAAAGGGGGAAAATGTACTTATTGCTATTTAGTGATTATGGAAAAGACATGAAAAATTGCTGTACAACAAAAGAAAAGATGATGAGGAAGTAATATGTGATATAAAGAAATGGTTATGGTGGAAAGGATATACAAACAAAATGGTTATTAAATATATTTAGGAAAATGAATATGTAAAGTAGTTTGTAAAGATGTGTAAAGTGTGATATAAAGTCTAAATATAATGAAAGTGCAAATAATGAAAGTATGATGGAAGAGTGTTAATATGATAAAGGAACTCCTGCTTTTTCTAAGTGCCATGAGATCTTTTACATCCATCTGAGCTACCACAAACTCAGGCAGATGGGGTCTTGGTTTAACATCTCATCTAAGGGACAGTGCACTCAAGAGTGCAGAACTCCCCCTTTTACTGCACTGCAGTGTCAGTATTAGAAAAATAATCCATTTACCTGATGAGTAAACAGAACCCACATTCATCTGCACCAAAGGCGAGTGTGCTACCTGTCAAGCTACTGAGATTCATAATAACCTCTTCCATCTATTCTTGACTTGTGAGATTGTTCCTTCAGCCTTCCTCCCAGTATCTGATCACACATTATTGCTAATAATTCTGTCTCATCTTTAATCTTTTAATATCTGTCCTACCACCACTTAGTACTTACTTTTCACATATGCATTCTTCCACTCACTTCCCCCTATGAGTTTTTGCATATGTAACTGTGCATCTAATTTCCTTTGCCAATAGTACTCATTGACTAGGAGTCCATCCAACTCCTCCTTCTTATTATGTATAGTTTCCTGAGCTTCCTATTTTCCTTCCCAAACATCTTTCCTTACTTCGTGGTTGCATTATTCCATGCTGTCCCCTTCCATTTACATTCCCAAAACAAACACATCACTCCTGTCCCCCCATGCTACACACATACCATATTTCATTGTCTTTTCTTCATCTCTTTAGTCTGTCTTACTGATATCAAGTTAATTTTTAATGTTATTTGTTTATGTCCAAACATGAATACAACAAAATATAAAACTATATATTTATAATACATCAATGAAGACATAATCACATGTTCAGTAAATTAAGAGTGCTACTTAAGAAATAACATCAAATTAAACAGGGTGAATGTACTATAGCTAAAGCAGAGTAATCTTGTGTGTGTGTGTGTGTGTGTGTGTGTGTGTGTGTGTGTGTGTGTGTGTGTGTGTGTGTGTGTGTGTGTGTGTGTAACATTGCCACCTGTCCCTTTTTGCGAAGGACAGTCCCACTTTGGGCAGTTGTGTATGTGAAAAAAAATGGCAAATGTCCTGAGGTTTTAGGACAAAGAATATTTCATAAGTTTTCTTTAATATTTGGATAAAAAAAATATTTTGTAGCTGAGATACCTAAATATTATATGAAATAGCATAAGCAACTCAAATGCTACAAAACTAAGCTTTTATTTTGGCAAAAAAGTGAAACTTAGTCCTTTGCACTGGCTGTGGGTAGGTTCTATCCTGCAAAATCTTATTGTTTCAATAAAAAAAGTCCCACTTTGGTAATTTAAAAAGGTGTTAACCCTAGGTGTGTGTCTTTGTATGTATAAGTATATAATGAATCATCTTTGATGAGATTAACTGATGGGAAACACATTAAACAACCTCATCAGTGACAGCTTTTATCATTTGTATAAACTATCTAAACAAAGCAATCACAAATGTAAACAAATGCGATACTTTGCGATCACAAACAATCATTAAAGAAGTTGCTTTTACATTAGGGCACACCTCCCCACCAAGCACACTCAAACGTCCTTGGAATTTAAATAAACTAACTCCAGGGTCACACAATTGCACAGAAAGGGAAAAACGTCCTTAATTATGTTACAGATCATCTCCTGAAGTTTGACTGTAACATAATTTGACCAACTTTACCACAGATGAATTTTCTTACATATTCAACGCGTGATAAAAACATTTGCCAAGCAACACCATACCACTTGTGTGTGTGTGTGTGTGTGTGTGTGTGTGTGTGTGTGTGTGTGTGTGTGTGTGTGTGTGTGTGTGTGTGTGTGTGTGTGACTGTGTGTGTATTACATCCCACTCCCTATGTCCTTTAGAAGCTTTTTCTGCCACATTTCATTTCACTGTCATGATTGAAAAA